>NW_008604736.1:46510-71128 GCF_000691845.1 Merops nubicus
TCTAACTTCATTGATTTGGAGACACTTCTTCAGCTCTAGGGGCTTTTTGCTTCTGGTGCTTCATTAGACAACACAGATGACATCTGTTTTTAAAAGAGCAGAGATTTAAGAGATTATTTGCTATTCTTACAGAGGCTCAATAACAAAATCCAATACCAAAATGTCCTCAAACTGAAGTTTGTATTTAATCTGTCGAATTGTAAATTGGGACTGATACTGCATGGTGTAATGTGGTTTAGAATTGACTGTAAATTTTGGTTTATAGCTTCTGCCATCACTTTACATCCATCTGTTAACCATAACTGCTGACCAAACTTAACAGTTAGGGCGAATCTCTGGTGTGAAAATAATTTTTACATCAGTTGCCATGTACAGAAACCAAAAGGCAAAAATGAAATACTTTGATAAATGTTGCTGTAAGTTATTGTTTTATATATAATTGCAGCAAGAGGTTGATACAGCAAGATGGATTCACGTTGAAAAAAGCCCTTTTAGTTGTGAAATGCTTTCTACTTACCTCACTAGGCTTTCTGTTAATGAGAGATTAACTGAAGCATGAGAGAGTCAATACAAAAACTTACATTTTTGATAGGACAAGACATGCTGAGGCAGTTTAGTTGCTTGAAGTTACATTGCAGGTGGGGAGTGCATTCAGTTCTTGAGATACTCAGACTCTTCCTTACATGGTTATAGAAGAACTGAACAGGGAGGAGCTCCTCTCTAGTTTTCTGAAAGTAATTCTTTAAATAAAGCTATTTGTGTACAGTCAGCACAGAAAAAGAATGTTCCTGTTGGTATTGCACTCTGTGTGGTCCGTGTTTCTTCAACAATATTATGTTATTAATTTCTTGGTTTTAAGAATCAGTGAATCTGTACTAGCTTGTTGGGTGTTTGTTATGAAAACTGGTAAGCTTTTTTTCCAGTTCTGAGTATATTAAATGTGAATTTGAATATAGTCTTCAGTTATATTGACTTTGAAGAGATTATATTTTTCTTTGGATTAGCATTTGTTATATTCTCTGAAATATGTGAGTTCTGAATGATTTTTTTTATCTGGTATTTGATCTGGATTGCCATTTTCTTCTGAGTCTTCCTCCTGCTTCTTGTAGATTCACAGTTTGTGACAAAGAGTCAATTGGTTTCAGTGCAGATTCTCACATGAACTATTTTTAAATTACTTTCCAGCTTGGCAGAGTGGTGGATGATCAGTTTTTGCAATTTGATATTAATAGTCACTGTTGTTTATTTTGTAAAAAAAGTGCCTATTCATGATTTTTCTGCTGCTGCCTGTATTAGATAATCTGATCACTTATTTCTAGCTAGCATTTGTTCCAAGGGGTCCCTGTAGCTGTTTCCTCATTCACCCAGATGCAGTTGACTTCACTTGCATTCATACAGTGTCCTGAGGATTCTTTTGGATACCATCCAGACATGCCAAAAATGCAATGGAATCTGACTAACTTTTGACCCAAAGCCATGTGATTTCAATGTTTTTCATTCTATATCATATATAGAAAGTATGTGACACATATGTAGCTTATATATGCTAGCTATATTTTCCAAATCATGCAACAGCTGTCATTAGATATTTGGTTAAGTGAATGTAAAGGGCAGAATTCTGGAGGTGGAGGTGGAGGTGGGTGCAGAAAAAGGGACAGTCCAAATAATGTAGGCAGTTCTGGGAATGCTTTTATGTGGCAGCTCTCTGGAAAGTTGTAATGGGGCTTTTTAGCACAGGGCTTGCAGAAAGGAATCTTTTATTATCTACAGCATAATTTTTATTCTTTATTTTGGAATTGTCAAAGCTCAGAAATTCTTGAATGCTTCTCTGTAATACACAGCAGTTAGTATGTGTTTATTTCATGTGCCAAATAAGCTTAAAAAAACCCTATGGACTCTTGAACTGTGGCTCTCCAGCTCGTGTTCTGCCTGCAAGGGACAGCAACGAGTATCTCACCAGCAGTCAGAAACATTCAACTTGGGACAAAGTCTTTTGGAAGTTCACAGAGCTGTCCCTTGAATGCAGCGTGCTGTCATACAGGGGACACTCAGGCTCACAGAGATTAAGAAATGAAATACTGGGGGGGACATGCTTGGGGTTTTTTTACCTACTTTGCAGTAAAATTCTGAATGGTGAGGTGGTTAGACTCTGAAACATGTCAAATATTGCTGTTAAAGCTCGAAGAAACATGCAAATTTATAAATTCTGAGATATAAGCAATAATCTTGAACTCATTTATCATCTTTATTATGGGCAGCCTAGGAGTACTAGAGTGCTAAATACTTCTAACTGTCACAAGACTGAAATTTGAAGCTCTGCCAGGAAAGTTCAATGCAGCAAGGATTTTCCAACTTGTTAAAACCTGGTTTAAACAACCCATTTAAGAAATCATGTTGTTTAAGGCACCAAATTAAAACCATTATTTAAATCAGTTAATATTGGGGAACATGATTAATTTTTCTGTAAAGAACTTGTACCTGGGCATGCTGGGGGGGGGGGGGGGGGGGGAAGGTACTTGAAGTACTTTTTGTTGTATGTAATTTCATAAGCCTTCTATATGCTCCACATAAATTAGGCTGCTTTACTCTCAGAAGCACTTGATATTCTATAGCCTTAATTAAATCCTTACCTGATTTACACTGTGGGCCTGCTAAGTGCATTATGTCATTGTTTAATATTGTTTCTCAGCATTTGTTTCCTTCAATATAAACCCCAAATCCCTTACCTTGCTCTGTACTAGTCCATATTTTTCCATAGAAATAGTGACACCTCCTATAATTTTGCTACTGAAACTCTTGTGCTGTACCTTTTAAAAAATAAATCTCTTTGGCTATATGTTGAGATAAATTCAGCCTTATTACTCAAGGTACATAGAGAGAAATGTGTGAATACAGGATGGAGTTGTGCCTTATTTCTGAGAGAGCCTCTGTGTGCTTGGGGGAGGGAGGGAAATGGGTCATATCAGTGGTAAAATCATGTTGTATGAAGTGCATGGCTTTTGATGAGCTGTTCTGTATCTAACGTTGCAGATGAATATAAAGCAAGCTGCCTGTAAAGCTGGCTTTAAATTTTAATCAGCTGCAGAAGAGGTAAGTGGTGACTTCTGCGTGTGAGTGCATCCAGCACAGCCTGCTAAAACCGAATTCCACTACAATCAATTTTAAAACAGATCTTTGTGGCTTGAATTTTTAAGCTGGCATGATAGATTTAAATTTTAGGGACATAAATTTTCCTTTCTCCTCTCTATCTGAATCAATCTTACTGAAAAATGAGGGAAGATTTGAATTTGTGAACACAATGAAAATAACAGGAACTGAGACCGATAGAGGCGACTAATCCTCTAATTACTTTCTCTGAACACTGGGAATTGTGCTGCAGAATATCCCTCAGTACCATCTAGAGTAAGCTAAATTTATTCCATTCCAAAGCTGGAGAGGGAGGGATTTTGCTGCCAACTCAGAATAGTAATGGGCTGTGGTGGTCTTTACCTGATAGAAGGGAAACAGATGTGGCTGCTCTGTCAGATATTTGTCTACAGGCTGGAAATTTTCTGGATGTTAATTGCCCTGTGCTCACCCTTTGGCACGCTGGCTTTTGAAATTTAACTGAAAGATGAGGGAGGTAGAGAGGTAGAGCCCTCTGCTCTGGGGGCAGGGGCTGAGGAGGTGGCACATTGCCAGCAGTGACTGTTTGTGTTGGACTGACCTATAAAAGCTCTGCTTGGTTCCACTCTGATATCAAAGCTATTTAGTGGCAGACATGACCCATATTTTGGCTTAAGTGCTCTCAGACAGTTTGTTTGTACTTGTTCTACTTTGTAGTGTAGTGTTGATACTGAATTTTTTTCCCCGATCTGGTATTCCACACTGGAGTTAGTAAATATTCAAAGGTGCTGAAGTTAAACACCTGGCTCTGAATTGAACCTCTCTGTGCTAGTCTTGGATGGATTTTGTGAACCTGGCTGTTAGCTCTGAGTGTAAAATTTTTGGACAGGGACAAAACATTCTGATAAATGGGTCTTGAATTTGGTTGTTAGCACTTTGTTGTAGTTCAGGTGGGTGACTGAGGATGGGAGATGTGCACGTTGCTTTCTCACCTGAAATCAAGAGCAGTCTGCAGGATGGAGGAGGGGCAGTGCTAGTTCCTCTCTGTTCCCGGGGCCATGCCATCCCCTCTCCACCCAGGAAAAGATGATCTTTTTTTTTCCCCTGGGGGGCTTAAAGCCAGTTCTGTTTTGAAAGGAGCTTGGCGCTGGCACAGACAGTGAAGAAAGCTCCTTGATTCCCACTTGTTCACAAGTTGATTTTTTTCAACTCCTGTGCAGTGGCATAAATCAGGATTGCATTTTGTTTGCTGGATGCTATTATCTTAGTGACTTCTGTCACTCAAGGAGCTCACTCAAACAGTTCAAACAAAGCGTGTGTGTACGTATTTTTTAACCATATGAAGTTGTGTATAAGGAAGGGGAGTAAGTTCTGGTCAGATCTACCTCCTTCCTCCATGTAGGTCCTACAGATGTACCCTCCTGTGCCTTCTGAACCCAAAAGCTTTGCAGTAAGGGTGCTCTGTTTGAAAGGGAGGCTTCACTTGCTTTTCTTTTGAGAGCTACTGTCAGTAACGCTGGTCTGACTAGCTTCAAGTACCACTCGAACTATTCTGCAGGACTTTTTTATTGTTGGTAGCATCCATGAAGGGAAATTCTGCAAAATCCAGTTAGTTGGGATGATCTGTTTTAATTTCTTTGGGAATCTCAGACCAATAGGAAAGAATCTGATTGGTTTTGGGTTTGATCCATCAAAGCGCTGCTTTCTGTCAGGACAGCTCTCTAGCTATGGTGTGATGTCTAGAAAGCAGCTTCTGTCCCTTGCTGGGCTTTCTAAAATGTGACTGCTCTCTAGAAGCACTAAATGGCTTTTTGGCAAGAGGCAGTTCACGTAATTTTTATTTTTCTTTTTTTTTCTCTTGGGAGATTTTTGTGCAGTTGCTTAACAGGTCTGTTAAGGTAACCGCCTGGAGAGTCTTTGGCTGTCTTAATGTAAAATTGATTCGTGTCAGGTCAAATTTATGGTTTTTGGAAGCTGCAGAATGATATGCAGCCTCTCATCTTGTGATGTGCTCTCCTTTGGCAGGCAGGCTTAGATTGGTGCTGGTGGGTGCTTTGATTCACAGAAGCATTCACTGCTGCTGTGCCGAGTGTACAAATCTTTCAGTCTATGTATTGATAGAAGCCCTTGAGGGGACTTTATCACTGTATTTTTTTTTGTCTGGTTTTTAGTTGAGGATTCTAATTTGTGGCTATTTTGTGTGCTTGGCATATCCAAATACGTAAGCGTAGCCAGGCATCTGCTGCTTTTGTTCCCAATGTATATAAATGAATTGTAGACTGTTGGCACCAGAATATTCAGCTACAAACACGGTTGCATCCTTCTCTAATTACTGATATTTTTGTGGGAGTATCAAGAGTTATGGGGGATGTGCTCCAGCTGCAGTGGCAAAATCATATTTATGCCTTCATTTTTAAATTTATAGGCTTGTAGTCTTCCAGGAAAAAAAAAAATATCCTACCCTTAGTGAACTAATGCCAGGATTTTGGGGGTCAGTTTTGCTTTCAGAAGGTCACACATCAGGACAGGTCTTCCTGGTCTTCAGTATGTCATCTTAGAACAGTGAACAGCATATTCAGCACAGCTCTAGGCTTTTTTTCAGTCTGCAGTTCAACCTCGCTCCCTAAAGTGGCTGTAGCTGAACAGTCTCTTGTGCAAAGTCTCTTTTAGCAGACTGTGAGTCTCTTCAGCTTCTCCTTTAAACAAGAAGGCTTTTTTAGGCTTCTTCACAGTGGAGATGAGGAGAACCAGTTCCATTATACAAAGATAGTTCGAGCCTTGGTACTACCCAAGTCCTAGCAGCATGACAAGGAACAGTAGCTCTCAGCAGAGCTCAGCTGCTTATCACTCATTTTCTACCCTTTTTATTGCACATGGAGGGCCTTGAACACTCAGCCTGTTCTAAGAGGTCTTATTCCAAAGCCATGTCCTGGCTGGAATATGGTCAACTTTTTGATCCTACTTTTTTGGGCTGTTTTGCTTCCTTTTCACAAACGACTTTAAAATATTCTGCAAAACCACGTTGCAAATTCACTCCCAGATGTATTACTATTTAAAAGAAATGCAACTGTATGGTGGGTTGAAGCTGAGACAGGAACAGATGTCTTCCAAAGAGTATCTTAATTGTTTGGCTGTAATCTGTATTGATAGGTACATGGAAATCTAACTTGTAATGCAGTGGGTGGATCTCCATATACTCTGTGGTGATCAGTTGAGATAATGGAAAAAAAAGAGAATACCTGGTGGAGTAAATGAGAAGTTATAGTGTGACTTGAAGTATGAGCAGGAATATGCATGTACTGACAGTCTGAAACAACTGTTTAAATACCAATTAAGGTCACATATCAAATAGATGATGCTCAGTACAGGACAGTGATAAATATCTGTCTCTCCTGTGTTTCCAAAGCAGATTGTCTCTGAGCTGTCTTTTAGCCCTGGTCTGCTTGGGGGAGGAAATGTAGGAAGCTGACTAGAGGGCGAACACAGACTTGGTTTCCAAGGTGGATCAAAGATGACTAGCAGTGTAATGTCATTAAACACAGATGGAAGAAAATGAAAGGGGAAAAGAAAAAGTTTTAATGGTTAGAAAAGTTAAAAGGTGCAGTTGGGAGGAGAACGATTCACAGGTTGGTTAGGTGAGGTGTTGATTCACAACCACCAAAAGTGTGTGATTTCCAAAAAAACTACTGAGCTACTGTATCCTGTGGCCACAAGAACCTCTTTCAATCTGCTTTTAATACTTTGAATTATGAAGTGGAACAACCTGGCTTGCTTTACCAGAGCTGGTCAGAAGTCCTAGGTATGAGGTAAGACTTGGGGCTGATAAGTGGCTGCCACAGTGATGGTTTTGGCCACCTAATTTTAACCTGTGTGATTTAGTCAACACTGTGCATTTTGAAGTTATATTTTGAATACCTATATTTATCTGAGGAGTAACCTATTCTGCATTATTCACTGGAATAATAGCATGAAGTCAAGTGCCTCAACCCTGACCTAGATTTACAGTATTTTACCTAGAAATACTTCTTAATTGTTGCCTCCTTACTTGTTGCAGTACCCAGATCAGAGAATTCTGGGCATGGCACATCTCCATGCCTCTTCTGGAGAAGGGGCGATGTGCACAGTATTGCCTGGTTGTCTAAAGCTGCACACCAACACAAATTCAGCAAATGGAGAAAATGGTTTAACATCTGCTTATTGACTTGATAAATAGTAAATTGCTGGAGTAGTAGGACGCAACCTCACATGTGCACTTGTAGCAAGCAGATGGCTTTGATGGATGCTAGAGACAAATGTGGTGTCTCTTCTGCCCCTGCTCCCTCAAATCCCTGAGCTCAGCATGAAAGTGTATGTAGAGCAAACTTGTGAATGCTTTAAAAGCCATAAAAGCTTGAAGTGTAAATAAACCAGACTATTTGCTGAAACGCTTTCTGTGGAGGCACTGAGCCCTGTACCTTGAAGGTTTGGTTTTGGTTTGTTGTTTTTTTTGGGGGGGGGGCTGGGGGAAGTGATTTGCAATCATCAAATTGAGGAGAGGGGGCTTGCAAGTCCCGTGCATCAGGCAGTTTATTATGGCTGGGATTGCAGGCAGTGCCACATGGACAGTTTTAAAATGTTTCTTTAAATGTCCAGTATCTGATGTCAAATTACTTATTCCATGTGCATTTTTAGCTTTACCCCAGTCTGTTTGTTAGTGACTTAACAAATGAACAAAGCTATCTGAAACCAATAAGGAATTTATAATGTTTTTGCTGTTAATTGATGTTTTTCAGAAGGCAAACATTACTCAGTTTACCAGGTACTGAAGGAGAAGAAAATAATTTGCCTGTAGGTAGTTGCAATCAATATCTGTATTTATTTTTGTCAGAAATGCTCTCTAAGTGCTGGGTACCCACTTTGTTCTTAATGGTGGTATATTCTTTTACTTTATTTGCATTTGCTGAACTCTTGTTCTTCCCTGACCACTTCCTAACACTCGTTTAGCTGTCAAGAGAATATTGACAGCTGAAATAGCAGAGACAGACAAGGTCTTGGTATTAGTATTCAAAAAATGTGTGTAGCTGTTGTTGTCATCCTGAGGTGGGTGCTTGTTTATAAGGAGAGGAGGGAAGAGCTGTGGAGGAGGCAGATGCAGACGTGTTAAAGAGCTGGGCCTGTGATTCTGGTTGGTGTGATCCTTTCAGCCTCTCCTTGTAGGTACATGAAGCCTGTGAGGTTGCCATGATAATGTCTCTTATTTTCTTTGCAAAAGGCTGGAGGAAAATGGTGCAGAATTGCCCTATCAGTAGCCAGAGACTGTGAAGTTCTCGGTGTTACTGAAATGTAGTGTTACAGAAGCAGTAACCCTGAACAATTACTGCTGAGTTTGAGACAGAGTAAAGTTGCAAACAGCCTTTAGTTGATGTTTTATGAATTGACATTTGTCATAACGTGCTTGGGAAACTTTCTAAGTGGCCACACTGGTCTGTTGTGGGGAAAATATCAGTGTGGTAGTTATGAGCTTTTGTTGTGTTTCCTTACAGTGCCCTAATGTCTGCTGGCTCTGGCAGTCAGTCTGTCCAGCAACCCAGTGGAAATGTGATGTGTTCCTTCGCTTTAAAAAGATTCCTTCCTTGCTAACTAAAGCTTCCTTTTAAGTTGCAAGATCTTTTGTCTGACATCCCTGAGTGTTTCTTGTGTTCTCTTTTTATAAAAGAAATGGAAGGCCGGCAGCCAAGTAAGAAAGCATTTAACTCATGAAGGAACTGCTGTCATTAATTTTAAACACGTCAGTGGGGTGTTGGTCAGCTTGACTACCAACAAAGAAAACTAAAGTCTTCCCATAAATCATCTTATTGTCCTAATCCAACCTAATTAACTAAACTAAAACTCGTATTCTAATGGGGCAGCCCTTCCTGTGAGACATCTGCTTCTTTTCTTAATGGGTTTTAGCCTTCACTGCTGCTACAGTGCAGACGTGTTGGTAACCATAATAATGGTAAGTCCTTCCCGTGATCTGTAGGGAGCTAGTGTGGCACAAGTGAAGTTTGAATTTCCAAGTGGAGAAGGTTTGTTTATTTTTCTTGAAAACACTGTCAACAGACCAGAAGATAGCAGCAAAATCTCCATTTCTAGAAGTGGATTAGACCTGCTCCCTGCAAGCTTGTAAGCAGCTGCCTAAGGGCTCTGAGAATTTTTGGGATCTGCTTCCCTATTTCACTGACACTCTCCTTACACAAAAGGTTTGACCTAGTGAGTTAAGTTCCTGGAGTCATGCTGTGAGCTCCTGACCTGTTCTCCAACTCCTGGGCTGAAGGTGACCAAGGGAAACGAGCAGCTTTATCAGTGTCAGTGTGCAGGGGTGAGCCGTGGCACACCAGAAGATGCTCCTAGGTAGGGAACATCTGGCTGTGAGCGTAGGTGTAGTCCATAAATGGAGAGTCTCATTCTAAAACAATTAGTATAATTTTTTAGGCAAGAAAAGAAGGGAAAAATGCCACCTGTACATTGCAAGCCTTTCTTCAGGTTTGATTTTTAAGCTCGGATGTTTGTTATAGCTCTGTCTGTTGTTGGTCAAACCAGTGGCATGCTTATTACAGCAGACAGATTTTTAAGAATATATACTAGTTTATAACTGTGTGTACAACAGGAGCTTCCAAAGCTCTCCAAGAAGAGCCTGTAAAAAGCAGAGTACTAAGAAATACCATTTTTTAAATGAAACCTCTGTGTATTCTTACCCCCTTGACCTACAAGGTGTTTTTAGATGTGGGGTGAAGGAATTTTACTTTCTCACTTCTTGAAATGGTGGTAAAACTGATAGCAGCTGCCTTTCAGGGGAGTGAGTGGAGAGCAAAGAATTGAGGTGGGCTGGGACGTTCCAGAGCTGGCAGAGCTGCAGTGTTGCTGCTGGGAAAGGAGTGTCCATTTGATCTTGGATCCTCAGAGACCTGACAGATTTGTAAGGCACAGCCTTTAGCTGCTGCTTTGATTGCGAGTGCAGAGTGCAGGAAGGAGGTTTTGTTCTCAAAACAGAGAGAAGGGAGCAAGGATGAAAAGTCTGTGTAAGGAGGCGGTGGATAAACCAAGGCCAAGTGTAATTCCAGCCAGCAGGTAGGATATAACTGAAAACTTGGAGCTGCTAGCAAAACTTTTTTTAAAATTAAAATTGCTTAGGCCATGCTAGCATGGGGGTGAGAGTTGGTTTCTCAGGCAGAGCTCTTACCAGTCTTTGATAACACACAGCAGTTTTGATGACCCTAAATCACTGGAGTGCAGATCTCAAGGCAGTGGGGAGTAGCTGTGGGGTTTGCTTTGAGTGATGGAGAGGAGAGGAGCCTTCCTCTTAAGGGAAACTAGCTCATCATACAGCGAAGCTTGGAGCTGCTGCACGCTGTCCTCCAACTTGAAAACCTGATGGAGATGGATGAATTACTATGCAAACATGAGGTCTTGTCTAGAAGGATGCTGAGGAGATCTGCCCCTTCATAGCAGGTGGGATATGGCACCTCAGGATTCCCTTGTTGCTCCATTTGATATTTAGACTTCTTAAAATCCCTCAGCCCCAATGTGGACATAGAGTCACTAGCAGTGGAGTTATTCTGGAAAAAAATCTCTTGCTGCTGTTACTCGTTCCCTCTGTTCCCCAGGGGTTTTATTCAGTCTCCATGTTGCTATCTGTTTCCTCCAAAGGGAATTACTTGAATTTGACAGCTTGAGACGGTTAATGATGTAAAGCAAACTGTTGTGTAGGCAGCTGAATTAATCTCACCTCTGCCTCCCCCCAGCATTCCTACTGGACAAGAGGGGGCACGTGCTACGGCCAGTCTGGAGCCACATTTCTGATCTGTTTGGTAGGCTCAGGCTGTGTACCTTAGCCAGGTTTTTACAGCTCTTGTTTCTGTTGGGATCTCATTTAGATCTGCAGCTAGAGCAGGTTGCTCAGAGCCCCGGCCAACCTCACCTGGGATGGTTCCAGGGATGGGGCAGCAACCATCTCCCTGGACTAGTGTCTCAACACCCTCACAGTGAAGAATTTCTTTTTACTATTTAATATCATTCTATTTTCAGTTTAAAATCGCTACCCCTTGTCCTGTCACTGCACTCCCTGAAACAGTCCCTCACCCTGTTCCTTGTAGGCTCCCTTTAAGTACTGAAGTACTTCAAGCACTCCCTCTTCATTTCAAACCATCACCCCTTGTCCTCTCACAACAGGCCCTGCTAAAAAGTCTGTCCCTAGCTTTCTGACAGGCCCCTTGAAGCCCTGGCAGCCCCCAGCAGGTCTCCCCAGCTGGAGCCTTCTCCTCTGTGGCTGCCCCAGCCCAACTCTCTCCTGCTGGGCTCCCAGCAGAGGGGTTCCCCCCTCGGGGCATTGCTGGGGCTCCTCTGGCCCCGCTCCAGCAGGTCCCTGGCTCTGCTGGGCTGAGGACTCCAGAGCTGCCCCAGCACTGCAGGGGGGTCTCACAGAGCAGGGCAGAGGGGCGGGATCCCCTCCCTGCCCTGCTGGGCACATATGAGTGTAAATTGATTGTTGCTGTATCATGGTTAAAATACAAGGTGTAAGGTGCTCAGAGTCATCACTTTGTTTTGTTTGTATTCTAGGAACACCTGAGACCTGCTCAGGGCTGCAGATCCTCTTGTTAGTCATCAAACACACTCTTAAGACCTACAGTGCAGTGTCCTAGCAGGTCCCAGAGTCTTAATGACTTCATTTGAATTGCATCTCAAGATGGTGTTTGTTCTTGCAACATGGTACTTGTCAGTGTAATGGTTATCACAAAATACTACAAACAGGGAATCTGAGATCTGAGTAGTGCTTGTTACCAAATATGCTTACCTTCAGTTTTTCAGCTCTTGTTACAACTGTTGGAACAAATCAGGGAGACTAGACTTTAGGCCTTGAAGTTATGTTAAAAGTTTCATTGCAGGAAAAGAGAGTTCTGGAAGAGACTGAGAAAGGTCATCTTGGCTAATCCTTTGCCTCCAGGTATTATCACCTGGATCTAAATCTTTAACAAGTGTTGGAGCTGCTAAGAGCTTTCAGCAAGAGGCATGTTGCAAGAGTAGTCCCTCATCTGTTGCTGTAAATGCACGAGGTTTACAAAAACAAGTCCTTCCACTATGTCTTTTCATGAATTCTGTGTCAGATACCCATAGCAGACTTTCAGTGTGCACGTGGATATTTTCAATACCGCCAACATGATTTGTTCCTCAGTTTGATCCCTTATTCCTCAGGGACTGGGACCAGGTGAAAAGGACAGTGGAGTTGAGGGCACCCTCACAAAGTCTGTGGATAACACCAAGCTGAGTGGTGTGGCCAACATGTTGGAGGGAAGGGAGGCCATCCAGAGGGACCTTGACAGGCTGGAGAGGTGGACTGAGGCCAACCTCATGAAATTCAACAAGGCCAACTGCAAGGTCCTGCCCATGGGTTGGGGCAATCCCAGCACAAATACAGGCTGGGCAGAGTATGGATTGTAAGCAGCCCTGAGGAGGAGGACTTGAGGGAGCTGGTGGATGAAAAGCTCAGCATGTGTTCAGCAGTGTGTTCTCGCAGCCCAGAAGGCCCCGGCAGCCTGGGCTGCCCCCCAGCAGCGTGGGCACAGGGCAGGGAGGGGATCCTGCCCCTCTGCCCCGCTCTGGGGAGACCCCCCTGCAGTGCTGGGGCAGCTCTGGAGTCTTCAGCACAGCAGAGACAGGGACCTGCTGGAGTGGGGCCAGAGGGGTGATCAGAGAGGGCTGGAACCCCTCTCCTATGAGGCCAGGCTGAGAGAGTTGGGCTTGTTCAGCCTGGAGAAGAGAAGGCTCTGGGGAGACCTTCCTGCAGCCTTCCAGTATCTGAAGGCAGCCTACAAGAGACCTGGGGAGGGACTTTTTGCAAGAGTTTGTAGTGGTAGGGTGAGGGGTAATGCGTTCAAACTGGAAGAGGGGAGATTTAGATTAGGAACTAGAAGGAAGTTCTTCACTGTGAGGGTGGTGAGACACTGGCACAGGTTGCCCAGAGGGGCTGTGGATGTCCCAACACTGGATGTGTTCAGCACGAGGCTGGATGGAGCTTTGAGCAGTCTGGTCTAGTGGGACGTGTCCCTGTCCATGGGAGAGGGGTTGGAACTAGATGATCTTTCCAATGGATGGTCCATTCCAACCCAAACCATTCTATGGTTTGTTTAATTGATCTGTAGTTTTGGGATCATTTAGATTTTTGTGAGAGATGACAGATGAGTAGAATATATTTCCTTGTTGATTTTAATCATCCCTGTCTGTGAATTTTGTAGGTGAAGAGCAGCATGGAGTGGAGCTAGTTAGTGAACCTCTTCTAGGAAATTACCCCCCTTAGCAGAAAAGTGGTGAAAGCTTTAATTAACCTATTAATTTAATACTCAAGTGTCCGCAAAGTGTTTTCTGAGCAGTAACAGTCATTACCTTTCATAATTGCATTCAGTTATATGGACCATATATTTACATATAATTCCCTCTTAGCCATCCCATTTAGTTTCTCCACTTGTTTCCCTCTGTCCTGAAGCTTTTACTGGTGCATTTACATTGTACAGCTACTGCAAGTACACTTTGACACTGCTTAATCATTTCAAGTGAGGGTTAGTCTTCAAGGCTTGAGGAACAATTATTAGTGCCACCAAAATTTTGATGTCTGGGAGGTTCTGAAAGTGTCCCTGCCCCTTGCTTTTGGCTCTCTGCTGTGGCAGCTGTGCTCTCTGTTTTATTTACCAAGGAAAACTATCCTTGTTTCTTTCCAAGCTGGGATTGCTCTGGGTTGGGGTGATGTCTCTGTTCTGTTCTCTGAAGAAGTTGGTGGACTAGTAAAAAGGTGACCTAACAGTGTAAACCTGGGAAGTCTTAGGTAAGGAATAGAATCTTAGTAAGATCCAGCGGAATAGCAGGAGTTGTCCTCTTCTGGTCTTGTTTTAGGTACTGAAATACAACTTAGTCTTTGCTGTATCTATAGAGATTGTTTTCCTTTGTTGGGTAGTGAGAACCACCCTTTAATGAGGAAAAACAGGTCAGAAGTGTTTGCTCTTCAGCACTATTTATACAAAAGTGCTAGGCTCTTTCTTTTAAAACTAGGAGTCTACTTAACTGAGTGATATCCATGAAATCTTGGCACTTTTAACTGGAAATCAGTTGTATTGCTCACTTCCTTTAAAAAAAAAACAAAGAACCTTAAACCCCAAGTCTCTGCAGGGGTACAAGTTCCTATGAGGGTTTGGAACTTCATGTAATTCCAGAGAGAAAACTGTGTTTGGGGTCAAAACGGTGACAGGGGTAGGTGTTGGGTGCTTCTGAACTGCAAACAAACAAGTGTAGCTTGGGGGTTTTCCACTAAAAACAAACAAAAAAAATCCCATCTAGTGTGTTTACCCAGCCTTGTAATAAAATGTGATGATACGTTGCTTCTCCTGGTCACGTACAGGTGTTTATAGAGTGAAATGAATTTGATTATGCTCTTTTTGTGGAAGCTGTGTGTAACAGAAATGCTTCTTTTTTTTACTCAACAGGCGATCAGCTGTAAAGGTCAGCACAGTATCTCTTACACCTTATCCAGAAACCAGACTGTTGTAGTGGAGTACACTCACGACAAAGATACGGACATGTTTCAGGTAAGGCTCTATGCAATACGTGCATTCTTTTGTCAAAGCCAACACACAGAACCAAAATTCTTTGTTATATTCTTCTGGGTATTCTCTATGATCTGTGGGATTTCTGTGGTCAAACCCAGTCGTATTAATATGGGAGCACTCTGAAGTTTTGCACTGTCTGCTCTCCTCAAACCAGTGCCAGCACCTGTTGATGCCTTTACTGCCTTCATCTACTCTGCTTTTCCTGCAAGGGCAGCAAAGCAACTGTGCAAACAGCACTAGAAAGAAAAGTGTGCTCTGTCTGGATTTGTGAATAAGCACAAGAATTCACCTTCCACCCCACAGTTACCCAAGCAGGTGGAGTAAAACAGAAGTGGGTAGGAGTAAGACGCAGAATGGAGAAGGAGGAAAGTAAAAGCAAAGGTAGGGAGAGAAATGTGGGAGCTGTGCACTAAAGGAGAAAAAGTAGTGATACAATGATAAATAAAACTGTTCCTGAAGGGTGTGCAAATAAATCAAACACTAAAGGGGACGGTGCTGAGTTTCTCTAAGCTACCATCTAGCCAATGTGCCTCTGCTCTCCCTTGTATGCATTTGTGATTTTCTGCATCATTTACGACTCTGGTAACCTATGTTATTTTCTTGTGCAAAGTTTATTTTTATATCTAATGAGAGAACAGAAATTCGCTACAAACTTAGACTTCGTGCTTGGAAAAAACCAAACACACACAACCTTTTCCAGTGTAGACTAATCAGGTATGTTTTGTCAATGACCTCTGTAATTAGAGCATCTTATCATGAAGTGTTATACTTCATCATTAAGTCTTTCATATTTAGAAGGGTCAGCAGTTGAGTGGTGTTGACAGAAGAGGAAATAGCTCTGTCAAGATGTCGTTGCTTCATGTGGCTTCTGTTCTTTGCTCTATATAAAATTTTCCCAGTGTGATTTCAGAAGGATTAGTCCCAAATAGGGACTGATTAAAACCCAATCTTGTTCATTTACTGCTGCATGAAGGATCACACAGCCAGAATGAGCTGAAATAGGTTTTTCTGTGTTGACTAGTAAAAGAAAAACGTAACCCGTCCTTCTGGGTTATTGTGTGATACTTGTTTATCTCTGCAGAATGCTTTTGTGCCTTGAGTAGCTCCAGTGGAACTTTTTGCTGTATGTAAATTTTGAAAAGCCATTTTTGAAAGCTGGAATTTTCCCATTTCTTCTGTATATGAAAAAAAAAGAATAAAGAAGAATTGCAGAGCAGCTGCTATTTGGGTTGTACTACACAGACAGTGCTTTTCTTGATTGCATATATCCTAGTGGTGGTGACAGCTTTAAGTTGGGGGTACTGATAAAGAATTAGAGGTAGGTTGGGGTGCTTAGCTGTCACTCAAATGAAAACTAGTGGACCAAGGTGAAGGGATGCAGCACAGGCAGAGGAATGCTCCAGGGGTTCAAGGTTCCCCAGGTTTCATAGTGCAGCTAACAACGTATCCTCCCCTGCTGCCCACCTCCATCCCCTGATGCTCAGCAGAGGAGGAGTTTGTGCAGGGTGGACTCTGAGACACCTCAGACTGTGGCAGCTGACCCAGAGACCTGCTGCTCTTCCACGGCTGGCACTGGAGCACACATCCCACTGCCACTGTACAAGCCCAGGCCATGTGCTTTGTCCTCCCAGCAGCAATCAAGTGCCTGGTGAACTGTCCCAAAAGCTCAGGTTTGGACCATGTGCTGATTAACCTCTGGTTCAGGCAGTTGCCTGCCACATATTTGTGTGGCAAACACTGTTTTGACGTGTGACAAATCAAACTATCCCATCTAATTAACAAAGCTTTTTGAGATGAATCTTGTCTTGGTGGAGTGTCTCAGCCCTTCTGGTGCCCTCTCAAATAGCTCATTTCAATTATTCTCAGTAATCTGAGTGTGGGCAGACAGAATAGTTAGTTACAGTCTGTTTTGAGCAGCCCTGTGGTACATGATGCCAAATTACACATCTCTTAATCCATTGAGTAAAGCCTTACTGTTGGTCAAGCATCGCCTGGACAGACAATCCTTGGAGTCTGCTCTTTTCAAAGGTGTTTTCCTGGGTTTTGTAGAACACTGACAAGCATGCAGAAGCTGAAAAGGAAGGGGTTATACCTGAACCACAGGATTATCTTGAGGTCCCTCCTAACTAACACCTTAGTTAGTGGCACACAAAATAAGGAGAATGGACAGTGGAGGTCTTTGTTCTCTTGGTCAGGGTACCCATTTCTAACCTGTGATGACTGAATCCATTGGGTTAGAGCTGATCTTTTGTGAAAATTAGGGAGTTTCACAGTTCACCAAAAAGCTGTCCCCAGTTTTTTTTCCCGTCTCCCACTTGGAGAGTCTGTCAGTCCTTTTTTTCTGAAGGAAATCCTAAGAAGTGTTGTGTTGGCGACTTGAATTCTGCAGTGTTTCCAGAAAATGTGGGGAGACTATACGAGGGGCAGTAAGGAAATTCAGAAGCATTGAAAAGCAGAGTTCAGGCTGTCTAAACACCAATTTTCTTGATGTTTTCCATAATAAAGTGGATCATATTTTCCTGCATATAACTTAGTGGCTCATAAGTGCTTTAAAGCAGCATGTACATATTCTACCTGCCCCTCTCCCCCCCAAGCAAACACATTTGTCAACCATGCAGGTTTTGTACCTATTCAGTAGATGCTTGATGAAATAACTCACAGGAGTAGTCCTACCCCTTATCTTCTACTGTCTTTTTTTCTGAAGATAACATGAAGAGTTACTTACAAATAAGTGTTCTCATTTAAGAGTGTTTGAGTATATTACTTGAAGCACTAACCAGCCAAGTCCTTATTTCTTGAAAGCTGGAGGCAATGCAGAAATGGGTGCTTCTGTCTGCCCTGCCTACTTGTATCCTGCTCAGTCACTTGACAAACATCTGGTGGGTCCCCTTAACAAAATGGCTTCACCCCCTCCTGCAGCAGAGCTTGGAAACTCGCAGGTGTCCAAGTGCTTTGGAAGGTTGTCCTGCACATCTCATATAATTATGTCCCATACTTCATTCTGGGTTTTTTCCCTTTACTTTTTTCATTCCTTACTGCACTTTTTTTCTGCTGTGTTGAGTGTGAGTTTTCTTTTCCTTAATGAAACTGTGTGGTGACATTTGTGTACAGATGCTACTATCTAGCTGTGTCTTAGTGAAATATTAGATCAGTTTTCTTCATGCAATAACAAAACCAATGTTCTAACGTGTCCCATCTGCCATCTCCCAAAGTCTATATACTGCAGCATCTGTACGCTGTTAAAAACGAAGAATTTTTTTTTTCCCAGAGTTTAGTAGCCATTCTGTTGATGAATGTGTTCCTTCATGGCTTGATGGGACTAGAATGGGTTGATTATACCTGTTCATACTACTACAAGGAACCCAAATGTGTAGCCTGTACCCTAACCAACTACAATTTTATATAAGAAGCAGGTACATTCAATGTGAAGAATTGATTTCTTTTTTTTTCCTGAAGCCTTTCAGCAGATTCTCTTGAAGTCCAAGAATCTGCAGCTGTTGAATTATCTCCTGTCAGGTTGTCTGGTTTTGCCTTGTCTCAGGAGCAAGAGTTTTTAATAGCACTTCTTTGATTGACAGTAGACACTAGGAAATTGATTGACTGCCTGGCTTTTACACAGCTTTTGACAGTAACCCAGAGTGTAGACAACAGAAGCTGTCTTCTGCATCAGTTGGAAGATTTATAGTTTGTTATTGGAAGTAACTTAGTGAAATAATATATAATATGACATGGTCAACAAGAAAAGTCCCCAGATACAGCCTAAGACCACTAGAAAGAAGAAAGTCTTCTCTGCTGTATTGGAAAATGAAAATCAAGTGAGTAAAAGCCTGTAAAGAGTAGCTTCCAGTAATTAATCTAGGTCTGTAGTGACTGTAATCTGAGTTAAAATTTTTGATGGATAAACGTTGATAACACAAAGTTCTTCACTTGTTCTAGAGGGGTTTTCTTATCAGATGATCTCAAACCCCAAATTTTGATTTGATACTGAGCTATATTTTTCAAATTCAATCAAATTTTATTTGATACAGAGCAAAAGGGAACCAAATATTTAAAATATTTAGTGTTATATAGACATACTTGTGGCATAAATGACATGGTAATTACTTGGCTTAAAATAGTGTATTTAGTTTTAGAGGTTTTTAAAACCCACATAAAAGCTTTCTATAGTGATTTTTTTTTTTTAATGCTTATATCCAAACATTTCATGGTGACTTATTAGGATGATGTAAAGAAGACTGGGAGCAAACACTTGTGTGTTTTGTCATCCTTTAAAGGAAAACAAGGCAGGTTTTTCTCTAATTGCATCTAAAAGCTTTGAGAGTGATCTGTTTGAGAGACTGTAACAGGCAGAAACCTAACAACAAATTTAGTTTGTGTTCATTATTTATTATCCTTTAAAAGACTTCACATAGATTAGTTAGAAGTTATGAATAAGCTTCCTGCTGCTGGTTGGTGCTGATTCTTACCAGGAATTGTTGGATGGGAAGCAGAAGGCTAGTAGAAATAATGCTGTAAAAGGAAGAAGAAAATATATTTCTAAGTTTTAGCTTCAACTTATCAAGTTATATAAATCAGAAATGTCCCATCTTGAACAGTTTCTGAACTCTTGTCTCATGGGTATTCTTGTAGCTGCTTTAGATTCTTTGAAAAATTGAAGTGCATACTTTTGATTAGGCCTTTTTTAGTGTTTCCTTGCCACTTTATCTGCAGCAAGCTCATCCCACTTTATACTTGGGCTGAGACCTGCAATATGGAGAAGGTAACTGGATGTGTCCCTTAAAATATGAATTTTGACAAGTGTTTGAGCTGAACACTGCAAAATAGAACTGGAAGCAGAAGAGAAGTACAGAGATCCTTGTACTCTTGCAATCAATTTAGTTGCAACAAGGGTTAAGGACCAATAAATCACTTTCCTTGATTCTTGAATAATTTCTTTACAGCAAATTTAGTTTGCAGAGATGTTTGTAAGTGGTGGTGCCACAGGTTTTCCCGTGGAGCTGGCTTTGAAGAGTCAGAAGTTAAGGAGACTATAACTTCTTGGCGGACAACACGATCATGTTTAGTGAGGAGGTTATTTTTTATAAATATAGATGCCTGATACTGAAGGTAGTTTCATGTGAAGAATATAGCTCTGTTTGATCACAAGGGGTCTATAAAATTAATATTCTGTCCCACTCCTTGTTCTGCCACTCGGCTTTCCCCGTTATGCTCCAAGTTGGTGTAACACTAATTTGCCAGCAGAAGTATTGATGAGGTCTCACTGTGTGTGTTTGGCAGTCAGATCCCTCTGTCCATTTTGTAATGCAGTTTTCTCTTCCAGATGCCTAGATGTTTCTAGTCTTAGAATTAAAATGTAAAGATGGCAAGACAGGAAAATATTCTTGTCTACTGGTCAGGTGTGTTTTATTTCTGCTGAAGAAAGGCTTTTAATTTCTTCAGTCATGCATGTGCATAATTAGGAATAAATTTAATCATGGTGGGTTTTAGCTGAAAACTCTTTTGTTCTGGAACTACAAATTCTGAAAACATGAAGGTGGGTAAATTTTTGTTATGCTACATCAAAATAACTGAGTTCTGGGTTTAAAAATGTCCTTTGTTTTCATGGCAAGTTAACTTGGCAGTAGAAATGTGGCTACAACTTGTCATTTCAAGCTAACGTTTCCTTAATTGACAGACTGTAGTGGTAAGTAGTTTGCTGTGGCTGGATTATGAACCAGCAAGGTGATAATACTTTGTTGACAAACCTCTATCAAACAATTAACTGCAGCCTCTGTCAGGCAAGCATTTACATGAGTTATAAGTGAAAATTTGTCATGCCATGTCAGTGATATATTTCTGCCTAGGACAAATGTGAAAATAAAGATTATTCTGGTTGGATCTTGCCATCCAAAGCTTCAGCAGACAGTACTTTACTGATGTCATCACGTTTAATGGGGCAAAACTGTGTCCCTAATGCTTGGTATTTCCATGACTCTAATTATACCGTTACCTTAATTTTTTTGGCAGGTTGGGAGGTCAACAGAAAGCCCCATAGACTTTGTAGTGACAGATACTATTTCTGGAAGTCAAAATAACGATGAAACACAGATCACCCAAAGCACCATCTCCCGTTTTGCATGCAGGATTGTTTGTGACAGGAGCCCACCCTATACAGCAAGGATTTTTGCAGCTGGATTTGACTCATCTAAAAATATATTTCTTGGTGTAAGTACTACTAATAATTATGTTATGTACAAGCAAACTCTGCTTTTTTCCTCTTATTTTTCAAGCCCCCAAAATTTCCTTGTACTGATTAATAACTTACACTGTCATTAGACTTTTATTACTCCAATGTACCAGCTGCAACATTAAGTAGAAACTGCAGTTTTATGTGCCTGATTTATTACCAGCATGGGCTCATGGTTATAATTGTCTTTAACAACACAGCTCCAATGTAGTAACTGTTAGTGGATTTTCTTTAGGTTTGTTTGATATATTCTTGATAGTCATTGTGAATAAGCTGCTGTTGCACTTCCAAGTGCTAAAGACCAAGGAGCTCATCAGCTGCACCATGGAAAAGGATGTGCCCATTGCAGTGGTATTTTCTTATGGGAGCTAGAGGGGTGCTGCTGACCTTTGAAGGCATCAACTCTTACCCAGCTTGCAGTCAGAGGCACTCAAATGAGTTAAAAATATTACTATTTAAGATAGAACAGTAACTGATGAAAAATAAGCAAAAGGTGTTACTACTCTAGCACAAAGTATTCTTAAAAATAGGGGGGTTTTTTTGGTATGTGTAAGAACTGCTGGCTGGTGAGGAAATGTGTTTTAGACTATGCTAGTAAAACTTTAGTGTAAAAAAAAAAAAACAAAAAAAAAAACACTAAAATAAAAGATTAGTCCATAATCTTTTAGACAAACTCTTTCTTTCCTGGGGTGGTTGTCACATGCAGGAAAAAGCAGCAAAGTGGAAAAATCCTGATGGCCACATGGATGGACTGACAACCAATGGAGTGCTGGTCATGCATCCAAAAGGAGGGTTCACAGAGGAGTCCAAGCCTGGAGTCTGGAGGGAGATCTCGGTCTGTGGGGACGTCTACACTCTCCGGGAAACCAGATCTGCCCAGCAGAGGGGCAAGCTGGTAAGCTGAAAGTAGCTGCTCACTAAAAGAAGGGATGCTTGCTCTCCTGGCATTGGATGGAGACAGTCATCAGGTGACTGAAATCCTCTCGGTGTGGGCACTGAGATCAGCTGAGTCGGTGTGTTACAGTAGATGCTGTGCTGCTGTTCTGATGCTGCTTATACAGGAGAACACTCTTTAAGTTTTCAGCTAATGTCACTTTTCCACCTAAAACAGCATCGAGTGTAAAAACGAAATAAACTTTGCTCTTGAATCTCCCTCTCTGAAACGTTCTCCTGGGGCATGGGCACATCTGGAAGTTCCTGCATGGGGAGCAGTCTTTTTGCAGTGCTGTCTGAAAAGGAAGAGCCCACCTGCATGCAAAGTGAGGCTGGATAATGCAGCTTCTGTTTGATTTACCTGCTACCAGGAAGATAAGAGGAGCCCTCCTAAGTATGTCCCTGGTTTATCCTGGGGAGCAGGGCGGGCCTTGCCTTTACCAAAGGTGAGAGAGACCTGTGGCATACATGATGAGGAGAGGGGTCCCCATGAAAGCTGGTGTCCTCTATAGAATAGGGGAGGGAATTCCCATAGCTCTCAAAGGAGGGGAGGGAGGAAACAACAAAATCAAACACTGCCCTAGAGAAGTATCCCAGCAAAACACAAAGACAGCCATGTTTCCAGTCAGGCTGGTGAGCTTCCCCAGAAGTCTCTTTGTCTCTGGGTAGGTTAGAATGCTGTCCTGCTGCAGACCTGGAAAAGCCTATTCTGCTGCTTCTAAGGCTTCAGGAGGTGAGAGGATGTTCAAAGGGTGTCTTCACAGCAGCTAAAGGTGCCACCTATCTTGGGTCTAGCAGCTGATAAAGTTCCTTTAAACACTGAGAAAGGGTGTATGGTGTAGGGGTAACATCCTTCCCTCCTTCATGCCAGGTTGCTTTTGTGCTGCTGCCTTGAGTTCCCATGAGCTGGATGGTGTTGGAGGTATCCCACACACACTGAACTGACTTTGCAGAAAACTGCCAGCTTGAAGGAGCTGGGAAAATGGGGCTGGGCTGTTTTGTTGTGCTTTCAGCAGCCAGCCTGCAGTACATAAATTGCTTTGTCACTTTATAAGGGTGGCAGGCAAACGTCGCCTCAGGGACAGGGACAGATGAGGTTGCAATTGCACCCTCTGTACGTGCTTAGCAAAACACCTTCTCAGCACTGCTGAAGAAAGACACACTAAAACAAATAAATTCCCTTCCCTGCATCCAAAATGACTCGAATTCTCATTTAAATAAAATTACATGGCACACTGGTGTTGATGTGATCAGTATTCGTTGATTGGGTTCATAAAACCAAACGCACCCTGTATAATGAATTGAACACGTTGCATACCAGGAGGCTTTTTGTTGCTCTTTGTGAAGGAATTAGCTGATAAAATGCATCAAATCGAGGCTTCTTTCGTCTCTACTAACCCTCCAGTTTTTCTGGTGGAAGTACTTTATGCTGGTGATCTCTTCTGTGTAGCCTGCATTGTACGATCTAGGTGTTTTGGGCAAGGATGATCCCCAGTTAATCTGTGAATTTAAACTGGATTAAAATGTAAATGCCAAATTGGTTGTCATTCGTAAGGCAGATGCGATGATTTCATGTGACCTACTTCAGGTATTTGTATTTGGGTATTTGTTTTGCTTGAGTGGTATTTCCTACCTACTTTCTACTATAAAACCAGGCACTAGGTCTGTTTTCCTCTTTAATTTCAGGAAGAACCTTTTTAATATTCATCACTACTGAACTGGTGGCAATAGCACAAGTTGCTTACGTGTTTGTGCTGTTAAAATAACAAGTATTTTAGCAAAATATGTTTGGCATAATCCCTTGAAAATGTTTTCTATACCTGCTTTTAGTCTGATGAGAGAAGCTGCTAGGCAGTGCACATCAGGGCTGTATTTTCATGGAATGCCTCATTAAATTAAGAGCTAAACTAGTTGGGGTGGTCAGTTGTTCAGAAGCTGAGCCTGTGTGGCTTGAGTTGCTGAACTTGTCATTTGAGAAACACAGCTGGTGGTACAGGCAGCTGGTCTGTCCTGGGCAGCAGTTTTTAGTCCAAAAATGATCTTTTTCTATGTGAGCAGCCTCTGCCAGTCTAGGTGGGCAAAGAATTCCAGGGAAACAATCTGCTAGTGCAACCCTTGGGGAATGGCAAGTTGCCTTTTCAGTCTGTCATGACTTGACTTAAGCATGACAAGAGAATTGGTATTAGAGCAAGGAGCGTGCTGAGAAGTAGGGGATATTTGTGAAGAAGTTAATGATTACTAATATAATACCTCTCCCAAAAAACCACAGGGAGGAAGGCCATGTAGAATAATTAGCATTGCCATAGCATGTAACAGTTGTAAATCTGGCATCTCCTGCACAAGCAGAGTAAGAGACCAATGCTCATTATATATATAATAACACTCTTATAACACTCTTATATGTTATATATTATAATATATAACATATATATATTATAACACTCTTAAATATAGTGTAAGATACAAAGGGTGGATTCGGCCGAGGCCCCAAGGAAGCAGTGACCCCAAATTGGGTAGCGTGCTGAGGAGGGTGATGCCGTGCTGAGGAGGAAGATGCGCTGACAGAACTACCTCAAAAGTCCTTCCCCCAGGTAGAAAACGAGACCAACGTCCTCCAGGACGGTTCCCTCATTGACCTGTGTGGGGCCACCCTGCTGTGGAGGACGGCCGACGGACTGTTCCACACGCCCACCCAGAAGCACATCGAGGCCCTGCGGCAGGAGATCAACGCCGCCAGGACCC
>NW_008604736.1:71355-84230 GCF_000691845.1 Merops nubicus
AGGCGGGGTTTTACGTGGACGCCGGGCCCCCCACCCATGCCTTCACCCCCTGCGGACACGTCTGCTCCGAGAAGTCGGCCAAGTACTGGTCTCAGATCCCTCTGCCCCACGGGACTCACGCCTTCCACGCCGCCTGCCCCTTCTGTGCCACGCAGCTGGCCGGGGAGCACAACTGCGTCAAGCTCATTTTTCAGGGCCCCATCGACTGATGCCTGCGATAACGTTTTCTGTAACAACTTACTGTGAAGATTTTTGCCACTAACTCTTAGATTTTACCTTTTTTTATAATGGTATTAATTAGGGTGGTAGGGTGGGGACGGGGAACCGACAAGGGGCTTGAGAAGGGACCGTGGTGGAATTGGTATACATTGATACCTGGAACTTGACAGAGATCGGTGGTGTTGCATGCTCAAAAGCAGCATATTCATGAAGTCTTCTTGGTCAAATTGTAGTATATTTGTAATCTTTTTATTAGTACCCTGGATCAGAAAAAAAAAAAAGGTGTCTTAATGATTTTTTTAAGCTAAGATTTTTTTAATGGAAAACATTTTTTCTTCTAAACTTTGACAAGCCTTTAAAAGCTATTTTTCAAATCTAGAAAGAACACGCAGAATGTACCTGTCTTTAATTTGCAATATAATTTAACTTGAATAGTTTCTCAAGGAGCCAATGCAGAATGTGTGGACAACCGTAGGTGAATGTTCACTAGAGATAATTGGATATGTAAGTTAAAAAAAATCAGCTGCCTAAATTGCAGACTATAAAAGCTATTAAACTATCTCTTACGGTATAACGCAGCTGGCCAAAAAGGCATCAAAGAAAAGATTACTTGAAACTGAGGAAATCCTGTCTGCATTGATTTCCTTTCAGTGTAATAGATATCCACTGTTCTTTATATATAGTATATGGCTTTTTTTTTCCCCTTTCCTCCTCCCTTCCTCTTTAACCTGCCTCTGGTGAAACTGCTTTACTTGTTTTTACATTCTCAGTTCTGGTCTTTAAGCTGGTGTTCTGTATATGTGCAGTCTGGCCTTTTTATGTCTGCTTAACTTAGCTTGCCCTACCTGCTCCTCGCATGCCCAGGGCCGTTGGGTTCATTGAGATGTAGCAAGCCTTTCAAACCTGTGTTAATTAAGGGGTGGTGCCGCAGCAACACAGAATATTTAGGCACAGTTTACACAGAACTCATGTACAGAGACCTGAATTCAGGGGAGCACTTAGGTCATGTTTAAATATAAGCCCATGGATGAGACTTTAGATTCTCAAGTGCTTCAGTGGGTTGTGGTTATACGCTGTTATATTTTGAAATAAAGCAATTAATAAGTTATTTTTTTAAGCTCACCTTCTAGCAAAATGCTGTCAGGAGAGCACGTGTCTAGTTCAGCTCAGTGTTTCTGTTTGGTTTTCAACTTGCTGCCATCTGTCCCCTTTTTTTTTTTTTTTGCAGATTGAGATGTGTTTGTATCCATTTTTTATTTATTTCTTTTCAAATGTTTGCAAATCAAATGACATTAATCAAATATATGCACCAGGGTGGTACATCTGAAGTGGATCACTTGAAATTCCTGACTTTTTAAGAGAGCTGATAAATGTTTGCTATGGTAATAATTAAATCAGAATTTCATATGAGGTGTACCCCGCCCACTGTTAGTTTCATTTCATGCAGAGTGATAACTCTTTGATTTGTGGGTTTGTTTTCCTTTTGCTTTCTGTACTCTTGGTATCTGAGGTATCAATCTATCCAAGCTTTTTTTAAAAAAAATAAAATAAAAAAATATAATTTGGGAGAAAATTATAACATCTCTAGATGACATCGATCATTCACGCTCAGTTCTGTTTAATCAACTATAGCTCTTTGCTATATTTGTGCCCTTTGTATAAATATATAATTTATATGATTTTAATATATTCTGTATATATATATATACTTGAACTGGCCTGTTCATATTTTGGTTGTAAAATTGTTTTATAGTTAACCTTATAAACATTTTACTTGTCCCTTGCCCATGGTGATGGGACGTACTTTGTCTGCTGCTGTTTTTAATATCATTTTGCTGTATAAATGTTGAGCATTTTAATAATTTGAAAATAGCTTTACTTTTCTTTTCCTGCTTTTGCTGTTAAAGGCTTTTTCTGCAGCGTTTTCTTTCAAAAATCCCAACCTGTACAGGCTTTTTTTGTCCCACTCAGCAATTGGAGATAGGATGAATCTCATTAACCTAAAACTTTATGCTTCTTCCTCGTGCCTTTTCAATGAGATCCTCTCACAATTCCATATTCCAAGTCCTCACTCCCACAAGACATCCTTGGGGCTGGCTAATCTTCGTTAAGAGTGGCAGCCCAACCAGACTGGGAAGAAATGCCTTTGGCCTTCAGTTCCTCCTGGTGGTTTCTGTCAGGAACGTGAAGGTGCCTCTTCCTTGTTGATATTCAGTACAAGTTCCTCAGGTCCCGTGTGAATATTGCAGCATTGTTTCTATTTAGCATATACCTCATCTGTGAGAGGCAGTCTCACCTCCACCTCATTCTTGTTAGATGCTCTGAAATACTTTTTTCTCACATGAGATGCTACGAAAACACAGCTTCAGGAAATGTTCCTTGTTGAATTAAGGCCACGAGCCGTTCAGGCTGGTAGCCACAGGCCTCGAGCTGTGTGTGTGACAGCTTCGCAAGTGCGAGGTGGCAGCTGTGCTGAGCTGCTCACGCCCTGCCCCTGCAGTCTCCTGGGTGTAGATGGATTGTGAACGTGCAGAGGTTCCGTGGGCAGGCTGCTGTACTTCCCTCCTTGGCTGTTGCAGTTCATCTGCTGCTCCAGGGCTTTGTGTGGCTTCGTGTGGCAGAGGATTCCTGGCTGGAAATGCTCACACACCATCCCACCAGCTGGCTGGGGTGGGAGACTGGCCTCTGGTTGGTATCCCAGGGGAGTGCCCCTTTGGGAGGACTGTGTTTTAACTGAGAATTTTGTTTTCTTTCACTGTCGGCAGTTCTGTATAACACAGTAAACACTGCAAGAAGGAAAACTCCTGTCCTGTCCAGGAAACAAACTTCCACAGCTCCTGTGCATGAATCCAGGTACTTTGCCATTAACCAGTATTCAAATTTAGGGTGAATCCCGCAGAGCTGGATTTACTGGGAAGGCAGAAGGGTTTGTAGCATTATTTTTCTCAAGCACTACTGCCCCACGTGCTCCTCTAAGGAATGGTGGACCATGTGCTTGCTTGGCCCCTTCTTCCCTCATCTCAGTAAAGACACAATTTCACTGGCTCAGTAACTTGACAGGTGAGAGTAGCTTCTGGATAAATAAAACTGGCTCTGTTTGGACTGAGTAAATTTGAGAACCACCCTCCAACTTTGTTCTGAAAGTTTATTTTAGTGATATGATTTTCCATTTCAAGTGCTGGCAATGTGTTCTGTAAGGCTTTTATTCACCTATTCCTGTTGATTCTATTTGAATGCTTCAAAACCAGCTTTGACTGTGTTAACATACAGCTAAAAGTATTTTTCTAGTCTGATCTTTAAAAGAAAAAAAATCTGTCATATCCCTGCACGCTGGAGTTCTAATGCTCCCCTTTTTCCTGGCAGCTTTGCCATGGGGGGATGAAGTCTAACCAGAAACTGAGCAGTAAGCAGTTGTTCTTATGTTGGATTGTGATCCAGGTTGGACAGAGGAGTTGGCACAATGCTACATTTTAATCTCAAATCTCTTTCCAGCGTGGTCACTTTGTGCCACAGGGTACAGTAACAGCACTGTGCTGGCAGAGGAACTGAAGGAGGATTTATGGTTTCTTTGTGAGGGTGGGAAAGGCTCAGAGCTGAGACAAAAGCCATTGCCTGGCTGGTTCCAGTCAGCACAGACCCACCTTGAAGGCCTCCCAGGGGCAGATGAGAATCAGACTCTAGCTTGTCCTGCCTTCAGACCTGGTTCACACTTTAAAAGGGTTCTCCTCAGTTTTTTTTAGGAAGCTCTGGGAGGCTATGGGAAGGCCTTGGGGGGGCTCTTTGGGGTTTTCCTGGCAGTTCTGGGATTCCTCAGGGCTGTGCTCTAGAGCCTGAGCGAGGAGCAGAGGTGCTGAGTGGATCCTAGTGAGAAACTGCTACAGTTTGAGTAGAACTTCTTTATTTTTCATAAACTCCACACACCACCCAAAAGAAACTGGGTTTAGCTGTGGTAACTCCCCCTTTAGTTCTGCTGCAGTAGCTCTGATTGCTTTCCTCACCCTTTTTTTTTTTTTGTTCTGGAAGTGGAAGGAAGGTTTTTCAGGACTCTTTTCTGTTCATCTGGTTTGTAGCTCGAACACTTTTCTGGGGTCAGAGCACTGTTGGGAGTGATTTGGCCACCATGAGAAGTGATGGAGGCATTTTGATGTGTTTTTAGTGTGGTAGGAAAAACTGACCTGGCTTAACTCCAGCCCTTGCTTATAGTTGAACTGCAAATATGCTTCTGAAATGAGCTGTGCTTGTCTGTTTTCTGTAAAGGAACACTCTGTCACCAGTGGTTAAATCTGATTTTGACAAGACCATTGTTAACACACTGCACTGGGTGTGAAGCAGGATGGAGCTGTTGATCAGAGCAGGTAGAACAGAAGCCTGGGAGGTGCTTGAGCCAAATAGGTGTGGACAGCCCAACTATTCTGTGGTGTCCTGGCCAAGGAGTCCTCCTGCTCCTTGTGTGCTCAGTGTTCAGCCTCTGGTGAGTTCGTGGTTCCTCTCACTTTCTATTTATCCGTGTAGTTGCAGGTAAACAAGTAAATAGAGCTTGGAAAGAAAACAAACAAGAGAATTAAAAAGCTGCCTTCAGGCTTGCTTTGCTCTTTGAGGAAAATAGAAATTGGAGTTGCGAACAGTTTGCAGATATCCTTGTGAAGAATACCTATAAAAACAAGTCTTCAAAGAGCTTAGATGGTAAGGCTGCTTTTTTTTTATGCACCATGTGCAATGGAATGAATGAATTTCCTTGCTGTTGTACCTGTGGAAGTACAAGCCATTTTACAGGAGAAAAAAAAAAATCCTTGAAAAAAAAATTAAAATATAATCTCTGCGTTGTCACTGACTCCTCCAGGTTTTGGGTTTTTTTCCCCCCTGCTGGTTGGTTGTCAGGGTTTAACTTTGCTTTGCAAAAAAACACATATAACTTCAAAAATAAACAGTTTCTCTTATCTTTTCATCCCTTTCTACTCCTCAGCAAACAAACCCCCAAGTCTTTGATGAAGGATTCAAGGTAGTGGAGCGTATTGAGGTGTGAGTGCCCCGAAATTTCAGTTTCATTCACTTCCCTGAGTTTTAAACTGAACTGTTTGTTTTCAATGCCAACTGCCTTCTTGCGGTGTTAACATAATTGCTAAATAAAAGCAATTTCCAGGAATAATATGCTTTGTGACTCTTAAAATTAATTTCCATAATGGTAATTTCAGTGTTTTGTTTGCATCTGTGTGTTCATCCCTTTTTATATGAGGTCCCTGTGAGTGTATAAGCTCCATTTATTTTGCTCCATTTACTTTTTTTTTTAAAATGAGCTAAAATGAATTGTTGGCCTTTTTTTTTTTTGCTAAGTAGAAGCAAAAATAAACGTTGGCTCGAGCATGGGGAAGGGAAATTGGGATATCTGTAACTTTCTGTGGATGTTGGCTGCCAGCTGGCTGTCGGGCTTCCTTGGGAAGCTTTTAGCACTCCTCCATCAAAAGGAAGATGCTCCCAGGGAATCAGGAAAAGGGGAAAGCTTTGGGTTATTTGTGTGTAGCTGTGTCCACTTCCCAAGAGAAAAGGAAAACCTCTTTCCTCTGGGACCAGCTGTACTTGGAGGCATCTTCAATCTGCTCCAAGCAGCATGGGAGGAGTGCTGGATAGATGCTGTCTCTGCCCTGGTGGGTTTCTCAGGGATTCTGTGCTTGAAGAAAAGCAGCACCTTGGTGCAGAACAGCTGTTTGTTTGTACCCCACCAGAGACAGGCGTGATCCTCTTTTGTTGCCAACAGTTGGAGGCAACCTGAAAGAACTAGTCCTGCTGTGGGCAGCGGTGGGGGAGAGGTTTCTGCTCCCCCTCGGGGGAGATGATGAGCAGCAAGGCAGGAGCAAGGACTGAGTGGGAGGTGGTTGGTGGTGTCACCTGAAGGCTTGGGGACAGAAGTGTCACCTCTCAGATCTTAAAGCAAGCCTCTAGTACCCCTCAGTGGTAACCTCTTGTGAGCTTTTTTCCACAAATTGTGGATTTTGTATCAGTTCTATCCGGCAACACCACAAGTTTGGTTTTTAAATTTCAATCTACAGCTTCCAGTCTGTTCTCAGCTCACTTTATGCAAGACAAAAAGACCAGACATCATCCTCATGGTCCCATTCCCTTGCTGCTCTGCTCCTCATCCCTCCAGCTACCTGATGAAAGGCGCTGTGCTCTTCTTCCCCTCCCCCCCCCTCCCGAAGGAAGCGTACCTGGCTGTAAAACTTCACTTCTTGCTGCAGCTTGTGCTGCTGGGAGATGGTCTTTGTGAGAGGTTTCCAAAGCGTTTCTGATTACCACTTTTCTTCCCCTTTCAAGCTATCGATGCATATTTTTTTAGGAGGAACTTCAAGAAATCTCTTTCATGTAAAACTAAGGCAGACAGGAGGTTGACACGGGAGTCTGAGCCTGATAGTTCTTTTTAACTCTCTGAAAGCTCTTGTCTGGAGATGGGCTCAAATTGAGGGGCTGCCTCACAGCAGAAAGGAATTCAGCAGAACCCCAATTACATCAGTGCTTAAAATTTGATGTATGCATGTATATAATTTTTTATATAGATATAAAAAATGCATTTCGTGGAGTATTTGCCTGAAATGCAAAGTCTGGGGCTGAAGTGCGGAGCGCAGATGGAGCCACGAGTGGGCTGAGCCCACAGACTAGAGGAGAGATTGGGGTGGGGTTCCTCCCGTGGTCCTCTGCATCACCTTGTGAGGGCGAGGGAGGTGTCCCGGGCTGCTGGGATCCAGCTGTGGCTCTGCAGAGCAGATGTGCAGCCAGGTGTCTTCCCGAGGAGGGGAGCCAGGGCTTGGCCTCAGCATCAAGGGTGATGTGGGAGTTGGGCCAAATTGCCTGTCAGGCTAAGACCCCAAATCCAGCTGGGGAGAGCAGTGAAGAACATCTGACTAGTGTCAGGTCTGTGGGGTGTCCCCTCCCCTCTTTATTTCTGATTAAATTGAAGTGAGGAGCCAGGGAAGGGTTGGAGGAAGGGAGAATGTGGCTAGAATAATTTTCCTGACTGGGCTGAGCTTTGTCCAAGGAGCGTCTGTACAAAGTAGAGTCTCTTCTTTTGTTAGGGAAAACTTATTTCTCATGAGGGTGGCAGAGTCTGGAGCAGACTGCCCAGAGAGGCTGTGGAGTCTCTTCTAGAGAGGTCCCAAACCTGCCTGGACACCATCCTAGGTGACCTGCTGGAGCAGGGGGGTTGGGTGAGGTGATCTCCAGAGGTCCCTTCCAGCCTCACCATGCTGGGTTTCTGGGGTTGGCCTGTGTGTGTATCAGGAGACACGTGTGTTCCTCAGCCCTGCCTCCTACTCCTGGGAAAGCTGCTTTGCTTTTCCTCTCCTGTGTACACACGTTGCTTTGTCCTGTCAGGAAACCACCAACACCATGTCCAGGCAAAAAGGTCCTTCAGAGGTGCTGCCACAGCCACCATGGGGCTCTATGGGCACCTAAAGCCAAAAAACTAACAGAGCCTGGGGGAAGGCAGCAAGTCAACAGGGAGGGCCAGTCTGGCTTCAGGCTCCCCCCACTCTACCCTGGGGCTGGACCGTTTGTATCTCCCCTTTCCCATCTAAAGAGCAGGAACTACACGGCTGCCCAGCCCTGCTTGGAGGGTTCAGACAAGGATTTGAGGGTTTTCTAAGAGAAAACTGGCTTTTGACTAAAGCAGAAAAGAAATGTTTCAGGGTTTTTCTTATGGGAACGTTCCCTGCAGGAACCAGTGTCTTCCCTCAAGTCTCTCTTCCTTCACCCTCCATGGGCTTTCAGGGGTTGCTGCCCCTTTGGTAAGATCTGTTTTCCTCCTCCCCTCCCTTCCCATCAGGATACACCACCCCAGTCCTGGAGTCAAGCCCTTCATATCAAGATCCTTCTGTCTTGCCCTTGGCTGGGTAGAGTTGGCCCCTCCTTGGGAGAGGAGCCAGGAGGGGCTCTTCAGCCAGACCAGGAGCGACTGGGGATTTGAGTGCCTGTAACTGAACGTGTCTAGACAGCCAGGAGCCTCAACAGCTGAGTTTTACAGGTGGTCCCTGATGGATGAGGAGAAATCCTCCTTCCCCAGCATGTGTGGGCTAGATGTCCTGTCTCTCTGCAGGCTCCTGAGACAGCACGCAGCCAAGGTGGGCTCCTGTTCTCCTGCCCAAGGGGAGGTTCCCCACATGCACAGTGGATGTCTGCACACAGGAGAAACATGCAGAGAATCCCAGAAATTTCCTCAAAAGCTCCCTTCTGAGCTGAAGACATGCTCACACTGATGGATTTCTCTGGAAAAAAAAGGAAGAGATTTCGTTTTGAAGCAAAGAATACATTCACAATGGGATGCTCAAGCACCTGATGGATGCTCCACCCCAGGTCTTGCTCCAGCAGCTCTGGTTTCCTGCAGGACCTTGATCTGCAGAGCATCAGGCAGCACTAACTAACAACTTCCAGCCCCAGGGCTTGTATAAATCCTTCTTTGGAGAGGGATGTGACAAGGGCTGAACTCTCCCATCTTCACCTGCTGGGGAAGCTGTGCCGAGGTGTAACTGGGGTCTCCTGTGTCTCAAAGGTTGAGGTTTAAGTGTTTTTTTTTTACTGGGACCAGCAGTTTCTGCTGTATTTTTGTTCCTGTTGACAGAGCATCCCTGTTGGTCGATGCACCACTGTTGAGTTGCCTCCTGCTTTCCTTGTGAGCTGTCCTGAGCCCCACTATGGTAAAACTGGAGCTGAAGGCAGGGATGGGAACCCAGGCAGGATTTTGCTGGGGTTTTGGTGGCTCTAGAGGCTTGTGGAGTGAGCACATTCAGACAATGCCTTGCTGGTGTGTCTGAAAGCAGATGGATGAGGAGATGGCTGCTGAGAGCCTGGGCCACCTACAATGGTGCTCCCCAAATTTCCCTCCTCAGGGTACCCCTTGGAGCTCAGCTCAGGAGGGCTTAGGGGCCACCTTCAACCCAGAAGTCCAAGACATGAGGGAATAAAAACCCAATCAGGGTGGCTAGGTGCCAGGTTTGAGCTTGCATCTGACCAACACCTCTCTCCCAATACTGTGTCTCATCTTTTTAAGGCATTTGGAGAGGAATGTCCAGACTTCCCTTGGAGGCTGCCCTGCTGTCACTCACTCTCCCCAGGAATAAGGTGTAGCTCCTTATTTTGTCAGGCCTGGCCCTGCTTTTCAACCATCCTCCTTCAGAACAGGCTACAAGCCCTTCAGAGCTCAGATTTTTCTTCCCATTGAGGCACGGACATAGTGAAGCATCTGTCAATCTTCTTTACCATGAGCTTAAGCAGGATGAGATCCTTATGAGCCTTTCTACAAGATATTTTCCCTACCCTTAAAACCACTTTTTGTGGGTTTGTTTTTTTTTTTTTTTCTGTGCTTTTTCAAGTTTCTCTCCTAGATCTGTGCATGTGCTTTCACGCTGAGCTGCTCGGTGGGGGGATACAGAGATGTAAGAACATATCCCATCCTTGCAAGCACCTCTCCATACCCACAAGGCTCCAGGCAGCAGGTAGGTCATGGGGGTTGCTGGTTTTGCTGAGCTGAATTGGGCAGGATTGAGGCTCCCCTGGGAGCAGAACTCCCAACCTGTGGGGCTGGCAACCTCTCCCCACCCCAAAGCCTCCCTCCTGGGGAGCTCCCCCAAGCCAGAGCCCAATATTGACCATGCTATAAGCCACTTAACCTGTCTTTGGTGATATTTTGCAGCCCTGCTTTCAAATGCCAGGGTATTCCAAGTCCAAAGGCTCCTGGAAGCCTCTCTACAGCATGTCAGGTCGCAGTAAACCTGAGCATTAGCTCACCAGGATGAGAGCATGTGTGTTTGATCCTTGTTTCCTGCAATGACCCCATGGAACTGGCTGGGTTTGCATCTCTTTATTCTTAGAGTTGAATCCCACACAAACACCTTTGGTTTTCCACCTGGGACAGACATCTGCTGGGGAGCAGCCTGGGTTTCCCCCCTTGACTTGTTTGATCTTGGATCCACACCAAACCACCTTTCTATTTTTCCAGCATTTCCTTGCTACCTACGATTAATTGATTATTATCAGCAGCACCGTGTCAGCTGTGGCTTGGCTTGGGGAGATTTCTTGCCTCTGTTTATTTTCAGAAAAATCAGAAATAATAAGAAATAAGAAAGCCCTTCTTCAACCAGTCTGCTACAGCACTGAGCACCCTGCACCCAGGAATTTGCTTTTACCTCCCTATTTTTCTCTCTGTTCTTTTTTTTTCCCCTTCCCCTAGCGATAAAATCAAGCTCTGTACTGGAGGATTTACAAGGTAAAGCTGCTCCTTGGAGAATACTCCAGCAGTGAGCAGAGTCCTGGTAGCTTTTATCCCCTGGGGATGAGCTGGGTGCTCCCCCGGGCCCCGCGCTGAGCGACACATCAGCCTGAGCTAATCGGATTAGGGAAAGCATTAAGCAGTGCTGGGATGAGGCAGGGACCTGGCACAGTGCCTGGGATTATCCTCCCTGAGGAGCCGCAGGAATCAGGGATTTTTCCTTCTGCCTGCTCCTGGGTGCAGGATGCAGCCATGCGAAAACGAGGGATTCATCCTGTCCCGGTATCCAGCCTTGGGAGCAACACTGACTCATTCAACAGACATCCCTGCCACCTAAAAGGGCTTTCTTCTAAAAAAAAAAAAAAAAAAAGCTGCTTTTCTAGCAAATCTGAATCCTACAGAGCAATAAGGTCCTTGACACCCCCCCATCTCAATCCCTGCTACTGCTCCTTGAACCCAGGATGGGGACCTCCAAGGTGTCCCTGGGACCAGGGGGGATTTTGGGTGTGGAGGCCAATTCCTGGAGCTGCCCATCTGTTATTGTGTCTTCATCCTGATTTTTGTCATATTTTTTCCCCCCCATATCTGCTTTGTTTCAAGGATCCACATCTGGAGCTGTGTGAATGTATCAGAAATGCAGTTATCTTTTCACCTTCTTTTTCTTTTTTTTTTAATGCCCATATGGTTGCAGGGGGAAACACAAACCCAAAGAGAAAAGACATCAAAAGAAAGCCAAATATAGATCATTATTAAAATTTTTAAAAAAAAAATTAAGACAATTTTGAATAACAGCAATGTACAAGTGAGTCTCTAACAAATCTGATGACTTTGAAGCTGGTCTCATGACTGATGAATATTTAGAGCTGCCAGTCCTGGATACAGGATTTTACTTGAGCTTGTTTGGGAAAGTGGAGCTGCACTCAAGTGTAAAGCTGAGAGTGGGATGAGCTCCAAGCAGCCCGGCCTGGTGAGGCACGTTGGAGTCACAACAGCAGGGCTGCTGTAGTTTTGGGGGTTTAGCAGGAGGGGGATGTTTCCCTGAAGTGCTTTGGGGAAGCACCTGCCCTACTACACCTGCTCTGGTCCCTTGAGATTTCTGGGCAATGGTCCTGAGCTTGGAATGGGGATGTTTGGGCTGTTTGACTTTTGGTTGCATCCTTGCCTGCCCCAGGAGACCCATGTAGTCTTCCTAAAATATTGTGAGATGTAAGCAAAGAGCAGTTGTGGGCTTTAGTTCCCCTTTGGAGCACAGGGGAAGGATGCTGTGGCTGTCAAAGGGTTTGGTGCTTTGGAGATCCCAGGTCAGGCGAGATGGGGGTCTGAGCAACCTGGTCTAGTGGGAGGTGTCCCTGCCCATGGTGGGTGGTTGGAACTAGGTGATTTTAAGGTCCTTCCCAACCCAAACCATGCTGTGGTTCTATGGCTGCAGGCAAGTCTTCATCAAAAGGACGGGCTGGAGGAGATTGCTGATGGAGAGAGTGAGTTTCTGTTTCCTTGTGTAACTGCAGTTTTTGGGTCTGCGTGTGTCCTGGGGCTGGTATGGGATGCAGCTGTGGGAATGGTCCATGGAGAGGATGTTTGTCATGTAAACTTCACCAGGATGAGGCTGCTGGTAGGAAGAGAGCTAAAGGCATCGCTGGCGAGTGTTAAAAATCATTGTTTTCCCTTTCAAGGCTGAGCTCCTAACGTGTGTATGTGGGGGTGAAGCGTGTGTGGAGGCCAGATGCTGGGGGCCACGTCTGGCTGTTAGGGTGCAGGAGGGCTTGTGGCTGTGTGAGGCTGTGGAGGGCCACCAGAGCAGCATCCCCCAGCCAGAGCCACGGCTCTGCTCCTAAGCACAGCCCAGACCCTGTGTCCGAGCCCCCCAGCTCTGCCTGGGCAGGTGGAGAGCTGCACCTGGTTATTGCCATCAGAGATTTATGGGTCTCCTCTCCTTGCCAAAGCCACTTGGCTTTTCCAGCGAGGGCTGAGGGCTCTGCACCAGCTGCCCCTTAACTCCCAGGAGAGCATCAGTGCAGGAGAGGTGGTGGCCAAAACCTCTGAGCTTGCAGCAGATGTTCAGCTGGGGTCGAGGGCACCCTCAGCAAGTTTGCACATGACACCCAGTTGAGTGGTGGGGTTGAGACCCCCGAGGGATGAGATGTCATCCAGGGGGACCTTGGTAAGCTGGAGGAGTGGGACTGTGTGAACCTCATGAGGTTCAGCAAGGCCAAGAGCAAGGTCCTGCAGCTGGGATGGGACAACCCTGGCTGTCAGCCCAGGCTGGGGGTGAAGGGGCTGAGAGCAGCCCTGGGGAGAAGGACTTAGGGGTGCTGGGGGTGAGGAGCTGGCCAGGAGCCCCCGGCAGCCTGGGCTGGACCCCCAGCAGCATGGGCAGCAGGGCAGGGAGGGGCTCCTGCCCCTC
>NW_008604736.1:84260-94070 GCF_000691845.1 Merops nubicus
AGGGACCTGCTGGAGCAGGGCCAGAGGAGCCCCAGCAATGCCCCGAGGGGGGAACCCCTCTGCTGGGAGCCCAGAAGGAGAGAACTGGGCTGGGGCAGCCACAGAGGAGAAGGCTCCAGCTGGGGAGACCTGCTGGGGGATGCCAGGGCTTCAAGAGGACCCAGAAGAAAGCTGGGGACAGACTTTATAGCAGGGTCTGTTGTGAGAAGACCAGGTGGCATGGTTTGACGTTAAGAGAGGGAGATCTAGACTAGAGAGAAGGAAGAGATTTTTGGATGCTGAGGGTGGTGAGCCCCTGGCCCAGGCTGCCCAGAGAGGTGGTCACTGCCCCATCCCTGGAACCATCCCAGGTGAGGTTGGCCAGGGCTCTGAGCAACCTGCTCTAGCTGCAGATGTCCCTGCTCAGGGCAGGGGGTTGGACTGGATGACTTTGGAAGGTCCCTTCCAACCCCAAACCAGTCCATGGTTCTATTCAGCTCTGTGTGGGTGCAGGTGATCCTCTCACTGTCTGGCACCAAGCAACACACTGAAAAATAGACCCATCCAAAAAAACTCTGGCTAGTTTTTCCAGTTTCCTTCTTCCAGCAGGAAGAAAATTGGAGCTCAACAAACACTGAAGCAAAGGCACAGCCCGAGGTCTTGCTGGAGGCTGCTGTGGTAAAGGTCCTGGGGTGCTGTGAGAGGGCTGTGTTTGCAAGGAAATAGTTTCTGTGATAAATAAAGTGATTATGCATATTTCCAGATGTATTCAGGGCTAGGAGGCTGAGGAAATTCCTAGCTGAATTCCTGTCTGTGGGATAACGCCGTTTTCATGGTCCTCCTTGCCAAGAATCACTTAATTATGAGCAATTAAAACAAAAAGAAAACCCCAACCCCAAAACAAGGCTTTGATTTGGCTTTAAAATGCTGAGGGATTTGGGGACAGGAAAACAGAATAAGAGAATAAACAACCAAAAAATGAACGGAGTGACCTGCGTGGGCAGGATTCGGGGCAGGGGGAGGTGCTGGGGGAAGGGGATGCTGCTTTTTGGGGCAGGGATTTTGGCCACGGAGGAGCAACATTTGGTACAACCCCCGTGCTGGAGCCAGGGATGCTTTTTGGTACATCAGCACAGCTCCTTCTTTCCAGAGGAGTTGTTAGTTGTGTCATTTCCCTCTTTATTCTGCCCAGCAGGCAAAAATCTCTGTTTGCTCCAGGGATTTGGGGGGCTGTGAAGGTCTGGGGGCTGCTGGCTCGCTGGTGTGGGGGAAGATGCGGCTTTCCCAGGAAAAACTGATGTGTTTGGATGGGGCTGTCAGATGAGTTTGAAAACCAGAGCCTTGGAGAAACCATGGTCAAAATTTCTGAGGATTCATTTAGTCTTCCCTTCCTTGCCAGGGATCTGAGTACAGACCATACAAAATGCAGCACTTAGAGCAGCAAAATGACACCAACAGGGAACTTCATCCCTGAGGAGTTAAAGGATTTGCTCAACTCAATCTTATAGAAAATGGGGAGAGTTCTGAGATTTCCATCCCTCAGCTATAAGCTGCTGAGGAAAGCCCAGTTCATTTGAAAAGTTAGGTGGAAAATCATAGAAGCCTTTAGGTTGGAAAAGACCTTTAAGATCATTTCCTTTAAGTTCATTGAGATTTTGATTGGATATTAGGGAGAATTTCTTCCCTGAGAGAGTGGTGAGGCACTGGAAGGGGCTGCCCAGGGAGGTGGTGGAGTCACCATCCCTGGAGAGGTTCAAAAAACGAGTAGATGTGGCACTTGAGGCCGTGGTCTAGTGTTTAGGGAGATGTTGGGAGGAAGGTTGGACTTGATGATCCTAGAGGTCCTCTCCAACCACAGTGATTCTATGATTCTGTCATCCAGCCCAGCTGTTAGCCCAGCACTGCCAAGTCCACCTTGAAAAAAACAGAACTCTGAGTCATCCTACTGTAAAACATAAAAGAAGCATAAAAAATATTTGTTAATATAAAAATATTTGTTAGGTCCTGGCAATAACTGCTCCTGTTCCACCTCGGGGTGGCTGCCCTGAACCACAGACACGGGTGGATGTGTACGAAGGGATGAACTGCTCATCAATGCTGGGCATGTCCAAGCCCCTCGGGGACAACCTCCCAGGCTTGATGGCTTTGGAAAGACTCCTGGTTTCGTGGGAGAAGGGGAGAGAGCTGGAAGTGGTGGAGGCAAATGCTGCTGTTGAGGGAAATGGGTAGGGAGGATGGAAAAGGAGGGACAGGCTGATCCTTTCACGTGTTTAGGTTATGATAGCCACAAGGGCAATAAAACAAGGGGGAGGTTGGGATGGAGCCCATAGCCATAATCTCTGTCTCCAGGCCTCTTTGGATGTGTGGCCTCCCTCCCATCCAGCCAAGGGCAGAGGTGGGGAGGGGGAGATGAAAAGTGCTTGTGCTGATTCCATCTCTCCAACCTCAGAGCCACGGCTACATACATGACCCCCCAGCTCCTGCAATAAGGTCGCTGGTTTGCTTTGGCTGCCAAAAAAAAAATAGCTCAGACTGCCTAGAGACAAGGGCTGCTGAGCAAAGCTGCCCCTGGCCTCACCTCTGCACCCCTGTCCTTGCCTGGCATGCGAGTTCATCGGCCAGAGGAGGTCAAGGAAAGGTGCTGGGTGTCCCCCACTGTCCAGATGGATGTTTGGGTGTCTTATGCAGAAGACACAGCTGGGTGGGGGCAGATGCTCCTGCCTGCCCTGTGCCAGGGGGATGGGGGATGCCCACGCACCCCCAAAATGCTTCCTTAGCAAACGCACCGGAGGGACTTGCGTGAGATGCCCAAATCCTGGAGAGCTGGGGGGAAAGGGGGAAGCCAAAAGCTGCCTCTTTGCTCAAACCATATGTTGAGGCAGAGAAATCTGGGGAAAGCCAAATGTTTCCTGGCCCGCTGGGAGACCCCCATTGAAATTTGCACTCTGGTTTTGTCCAAAGACCTCCGAGCATCATCTCAGAGACCCATTCGGTCTCTGCCCGTCCTCTCTCTTGGATGACCAGGAATAACAGCTCATAGCTTCAAAATTCCTTGAAACCTTCTGCAAAGAGCCTGTGGGTTTTGACAACAACCTCCTTTATGGGAAAAAAGTCCCAGCGAGTGTCTGGAGCAGCCCTGGCTGTGATCTTTAGCTGCCTGGGAGAGAGCCACGGGCACGGATGCAGGCTGAATAATAAGGACTCCCGTGGTTCCAGAGGACAGGAAAATATATTTTTGCAGGGCAGTAAAACCCGCTGGCTGACAGCTCTGGCAGGAGCTGGGGCTCTGATCTGCTCCTCCCTCAGCTCCAGGTTTAGCATTTGGTAGTCTGAGCCCCGTGCCTTGGCTTGGCACAGGCCCCTTCCCCACATCCCAGCAGCCAGGGATGCAGAGCTGGTCAAGGATCTCCCCAGCTTGGGCAGTTGAACCTGCAGGACCCAAGGCTCTAAGGGCTGGTGCTGGGCTGGGATGCAGGGATGCTGTGAGGGATTTTTGGGCATCTATAATCTCCTGGGGACCAGGGAGGGCATCTCAGGGGTGGGATGCACAATTTTCTGATGCCAGACAGCTGCCCGGGGAAGGAGGTAGGAGAAGAGCTCGGGTTTGGGGGTGGGATTTGATGGCCAGCACCCCAAAAGCTGTGTTCCAAGGGTAAGCAAGGCTGGATGAAGGGGCAGGACAGGAGTAGAGGGCAGCTGCATTTCCCTCTTGCCATCCCAGGCTCTTCCAAAGCATCAGCAGTGCCCTGGGTGCTGTGATCCATCGTCTGAAACCAAAAAAAGCAGCTCAGTCTTGAGCCCAGCTGGGCTTTTGCAGGTGAAAGGAAAGATTGATCTTGTCCTCAGCTCAACAGAGGCTGTTCCCTCCCAGGATCAACCCTCCCCTGACCACACTGAAATACTGGCATGATGCTTTGATTTTGATAGTGCTGGGGGGGGGGTGTTTTCTTGCAGCACCCTCAACTCTGAACCTCATCCCCAAAGGTCCTGCACCCAGGTGCCACCTTCATGTCTGCTTTTCCATTTTTAATCTCTTGTACTCTCCCTATCTTTGAGTCTTCACTGGCTTGGAGACGTTTGTTGGTTTTTTTTTCCTCTCTCTCTCTCTCACCCTTCACACTGCCATCAGCTTTCTGACAGGGGAGTTTTATTGGAATAAAAGTAGATATTTATCTCCCAAGCCTGTTTATTAAACTCTCTCCCTTCTTTCACAGTGAGCTACCACCCACCCTCCCAGACATTTGTCGATTCAAATCAGGTTTAATCAACTCACAATATTGGACACAGTAAAATTGGATTTCTGAAAGCCCAATAAAGTTGTGCCACTGCACTGTACCATAGCTGGAGGAGTTCAGATCTCATCACATCACGTCAGCACCCACAAGAAACAGCCCATGAGAAACTCATCTCCCGGGCTCCAGCGAGCTGCTAAAAATGGATGGAGCCTCTTCTGAAGAAATATTGACTATTAGTGTTCTTATTAATATTCTGCTGTCAGAAATGACCAGTGGTAATAAATACAGCTGTATCTTTTCATCGTCCTGCCCATTCATCTCTGCCTGCCTGAGTTCCCCTCGGTGCTGCCCGAGCTCCCCATGGCCACCCAGGACCCTTCTCCTTGCCCAAAAGGAGAAGTTTGCCCTCACGCTGTGACCTGGATTATTTTTTTATTATTATTCTTATTTTTATTCCAGTGTAGCAAATGGCAGAGCAAGAAGGAGCATCTGAGAACAGCTGAAGGTCCTCCAGAGATGAGGAAGGGCAGGATGTGGTCCAAGCACCCGCGACATTCCGGCTCGCCTGTAATTAGTTTTTCCATAGTCCTAATGAGAAATATTGATAGACTTGGGTCATCCTCACGACTTCTTCCTTCCCTAACCTTGGGTGAACTTTAGCACTGGGATAAATCAAGCCCCAGTGATTTTTTTTTTTTGTATTTTTGCAATTGCTTCAAACCTTAGTTCAGAGTCAGCTTTGCTCTGGGCCACTGCTCAGCACCAACCTCCTCATGCCACTGTGAACCTGCCCAGGTCCACACTGTGAACCTGATCTGGGAACTGATCTGAATTAAACCAACCCTTTTCTTTTTAATTTGCAGGCTGATTTGAACCCTGAGGAGCTCCCTGCTACGGCTGCAGGATGGCCTTGGTCGTGTATGGGAGGGGAAGAAGCCATGGTGGGAGCAGAGGGAGGAAAACCACTTTTTTTTGGGTATTAAAGGGACTGCATTGATGGTGTGAGGCAGCAGGTTTGGGCTTGACTTTTTGCCCAGCAGCATCACCTGGATGAGAGCAAAATCCTTGTTTACAGACTCCTTTGGGAGGACTCAGCCTCTCGTTTAATTCTAGCAAGGACACGAGTTCTTCCCTTGCTGGCTGCAGAACCAGCCCCCGTGGGCTGGAGGAGACCCATGGGGGCTGATGCTGTAATTAATGCTGGGGAGGAGCCAGCTCACCTAGTAACAAACCTTGTTTCCCAAGGGAGGGGGAATTCACTGCTGCAGAACTGGCCACTTCCTTCCCTCCAAATTCTTCCCAGTGCTCGTTTTCCTCGCTCTCTTCCACTTGGATCAGGGTGTTTAGCTTTGCTCAGGCAGGTGGGACTGTAGGAGCCTGGACCGATCCTACTTGCATCAAAAGGAGAATCCTCAGGAATGATTTTTGTGTTTTTAACACCAATTAATCATGGAGGGACAACTTCTGGAGGTGAGCAGCTCCAGCCAGCCTCTGCTTTTGGTGGTGTGAGACTTGGATATCTTTTGGTGCAGTTGGTTTGATGGGGAGAGCGGTTGCTGTGAGGGCAAGAGAGAGTCCCTGGCTGTGGCACAGCCACACCTTGTCCCCTGGGGTCAGGGTGCAGAAGGGAGTTCCCTTGGCCACATCCTTCTCCAGGTCTCTGCTCTGGGAGAGGCTTACTGGGAGGTAACACAGCCCTTACTGGTTGCTAAAATAGCCTTTTCTTCATAAATTTGTGTTATCATGGCCTCTGCCATCCCTGCAGCAGCATGGCAGGTCCCTGGGGAGGGGACACGTGGGCTTTCTCCCATGTGTAGTCCCAAGGGGAGACAGCCTCCCACAGCACCATGCCCTCCACCTTCTGCCAGGCTGGGGAGGGAGGCTGCAGAGCCAAATATTCACCTGTGGGTACAAAGAGAAGAGCTTCTGGGTGTCTGTGCCCACGAAACCAAGCCTTGGGTGGATTTGGACTGGGGACTTGGCACCACTCATGCATTGGGGTGCTGGCATCCCTGCCCCAACACACCAACACAGTTTGGCCAACACCACCAGCTTGGCTGGGGCTTTGTTGCTCTGGGGAAATGAGAGATTCACTGAGCAGTGAGCGAGCTGTCTCTGCTGCTGGACAGCTTTAAGGGCTGGGCACCAACACCTCCTGCCCAGCCTGGGGTACAAGAATGCTGTAGAGACAGAGCAGTTTGTTTTGGTGGGGGGCTTACAGCCCAGAGGGGGGTTTAGAGCAGGTTTTCCTCCAAGGCATTGGTGGTCATTAATTATCATGGGGCAAAAGTAGAGGGACACAGTTCAGATTTGCCCCTCACGGTGTGTTTTGGTTGGGTTTGGGGTTGCAAGGGACCTTTCAAGGCCATCTAGTCCAACCCCCCTGCCCTGAGCAGGGACATCTGCAACTAGAGCAGGTTGCTCAGAGCCCCGGCCAACCTGAATATTCAACCCTGTTGAATGTTTCCAGAGATGAGGCATCTACCAGCACTCTGGGCAACCTGAGCCAGTGTTTCACCACCCTCAGCATACAAAATTTCTGCCTTCTCTCTAGTCTAAATCTCTCTCATTTAGTTTAAACCCATCACCCCTTGTCCTGTTGCAATAGGCCCTGCTAAAAAGTCTGTCCCCAGCTTTCTGCTTAGGGACAAGGAGCTAAGGTGGATAAGACAGCAGGGGGGTGGGAAGGAATGAAATGGGCTGGTGGAAATTGAAAGGGAAAAGATGACAAGGACGCTGGGCTCACTAAAAAAGACAAAGTGCCAGGATTTTCCCAAGGGAGAAAAAATTGCTGAGGAACGTGTGATGTTGCTGCTGATGTTGGTGACTTTTGGGACGTGATGGGCTTTGCTGGGCAGAGCATCCCAGGACCCAGCCCCTGCCGTGCTCCAAGCCCAGCAGGAGAGTTTTCATTTTTAATTAAATACTATAGCCCATTAATTAAATATATTTTGAATGGTTCCATTGCGAATTAAGGTCAAAACACAATCTCCAAGTTCTCCAGCTATGACGTAGGATTAACTTTATTGATCTCCTGCATGATTTGTAGAAACCCCCAATCATTGTTTTGACACTTTTATCATACAGTAATAAGCTTCCTTTTAGATAATTACAGCTACAACGTTCAATTTCAATCTTCTGTAGGACTTTTCCTTATTTAATCACACTTAGATCACGTTTCTTTCCTCAGTGATACATATGCAATGAACTTTGCATAACAGCACTAATTATTTTATCAATGTAATTTCAAGGTTTACCCAAACAAGTTCAAGGGTGAATTATCGAGGAAAACATTCATCTTTAACTTCATCTGTTTTATCTTCTAACAACTTCATCTGTTTTATCATAGAATCATAGAATGCCTTGGGTTGGAAGGGACCTTTAAAGGTCATCCAGTCCAACCTCCCTTAATATATCACCTGGTGGGGCACTCCTAAGGGATGAACAGCTGGTTTGGGGACAGAAAAGGCAGAAGAGCTAACAGTAATAGATAAAAGTTATTTAAAGCTGAGAAGTTGTACAGGTCCCACCTCAGTTTATACCTGTTCCTAATCCCAGGGGCTTCCAGGGAAATTGCTGCCACCTCCTTCACCCGGCCAAGCACCGTGGGTGTTTGACCATTAATTAGGCTTTGCCATCAGTAACGAAGACAGATTCCCAGTGAGGAGCACACGTGGGCAGGTGCTTCCAGACGATGCTCCAGCCACCTCTGGGATCAGAGCTATCTTTCCATCTCCCAGACAGGAGCCATCTCCCCCTCCAGCCCTCGGTCATTAAAAGGAAATTAATTTCACGGGGCACTGCGGTGAGTAAACGCTCTGATTTCTGCTCTGTTATGACTGTTAACCAGCTAGATCTCACTTTAATAGCTTATTTAAAGCACTGGGCCTCTGACAGCCCAGGTGATGGATGGAGCTGTCGGCGTCTGCTTCGTTTGGAGAGGAGAGGAACATCTCTTAAACCAGAAGCTCTATAAATCAAAAGGATAAAACTCAGCGAATTCATTTTTCTGGACAGGGGCGTCCTTCTCCCCGCGGAGTGGAACAGCCACTAAATTGAGGCTGGATTTATTTGGTCTGAAACCCCTTTCGACAGGCGCCTTCGCAGCCAGGGTGAAGAGAGCGGGCACGGGGCAGTGAAACCAGGAGGCAGCAGAACCAGGCACCAGCTCCCTTGCAGAGCCCAGCCTTGGAGACCCTGCCCACGCTCACCAACAGCCCCTGAGTGGCAATTTCAGAGCAAGTTCTTGGGGATACAGGGCACCGCTGCTTCTCCCCGTGGTAAGTGCTCCCCACATCATTGAACTGGAGAATGGTTTGGGTTGGAAGGGACCGTAACAATCATCTAGCTCCATACCCCCTAGGGGGACACCTTCTGCTAGAGTAGCTTGCTCAAAGCCCCATCCAACCTGGCCTTGAACACCTCCAGGGATGGAGCATCCACAGCTCCCCTGGGCAACCTGTTCCAGTGTCTCACTACTCTCATTGTGAAGAGCTTCCTCACATCTAGTCTAAATCTCCCCTCTTCCAGTTTGAAACTGTGACCCCTCATCCAATCACTGCACTCCCTGACTGAGAGCCCCTCCCATCTTTCCTGTAAGCTCCTTTTAGGCACTGGAAGATCTCTGTAAGGTCTCCCTGGAACCTTCTCTTCTCCAGACTAACAGCCCCAACTCTCTCCACCTGGCCTCACAGCAGAGGTGCCCTAGCTCTGGGATCATCTCTAGAACCACTCGAGGAGGTCCACATCCTTCTCATACTGGAGGCCAAGTGCTGGATGCAGCACTCCAGGGAGACATAGATATTGCTCAACCTCAGGTCATACGATGGTGGTTTTGTAGCTGGAAAAACCAGGAGTTTGCTTTCTGCTCGAGCTCCATGGGTTGAATGAGGGGCTCTATGTTTTCTGCAGCAAGGGAGGACACAGAACCATCTCCCCGTGCAGAACTTTACATTGCTGCTTCCACATGAACACAAGTGCCCTGAGTCCAGCACTGCCAAACCTCCAGACACCACAGGCAGGATGAACCCCTGTGTCTCCAGGAGTACAGGGGATTCTTCACCAAGAGGGTGGTGAGATGCTGGCACAGGTTGCCCAGAGAGGTGGTAGATGCCCCACCCTGGGAGTGTTCAAGGCCAGGCTGGATGGGGCTTTGAGCAATGTGGTCTAGTAAGAGATGCCCCTGCCCATGGCAGGGTGTTGGAGCTAGATGATTGTTAAGGTCCTTCCAACCCAAACCATTCCATGATTCTATCAAGTATTAGCAGGGCAGATAGTTACCCCTTTGGGTTCTGCCAGGTTTGAGACCCGGGTAGCACCAGAGCCTTTTATCTGTGTGTTTCCATGTCTGCCTTTCCCACCAGGCTGTTGGTGGGAGCAGAGCCACCCCCACCCCAGATGTGCTGGGTTTGGTTACTGCTGAAGGGCGTTTGCTGGGCAGCTCTGACCCAGCCTGGGAGCTCCCTGGGGGAAGGTGGTGTGGGCAGGATCTGGGCCTTGCTGGAAGCCCATAATCCCTCAGGGGTGGGAATTAACCCACTTACTGGGGCTGTGCTCCTTGGTGAGGGCCTGGGGGTGACCTGAGGTGCTGCTCCTG
>NW_008604737.1:0-1261 GCF_000691845.1 Merops nubicus
GAGATCGTGGTAAACGAACGGTCACACGTCCACCGAGTTGAGTGGACTGTGACAGGTGTGAATCTTTTTACTTTTATTTTTTTCTATAGTAGTTCTATATCAAGATCTGCAGAGGCAGCTACAGGATGTTGCTGATAAAGCCATTAACCCAAAATAGTCCCGTTTCAGACAAATGGAAAACCTAAGTCCTGAAATTTTTTATGGTAGGCCATATCTCTTTCAGTTTAAAGGGGAAGATCTGAGTCAATTAGGAGAGGTTTGGTTATACTGTTATTTAATAAAGCTGGGAAAGCAATTGGACAAGGTAAACAAGGTGGTTTTAAAGATGAGGGCTAGAGGCTTAGATCAGCCTATCCATGCTTTTAAACCAGGCGATTTGGTGTATGTTAAAGCTGTTTCAGGTCAACCTTTGGAAAAGAAATGGAACAGTCCATACCAGGTTTTGTTGACAACCTTTACAGCAGTCAAGATTAAAGAACAGCCATCATAGATTCATTACTCCAGGATAAAAAAGCCCCACATTCTTCAGGTCCAAAGAGAAGAGAAGGCATGGATAACAAGAAGTTTGGAGCTAAATACATGGGACTCATTTTAGCTGTGGTAATATTTTGACTTAAAATTTAAAATGATTAATTGGCAGAGTAAATTTGGAATTTTTTGTTGTATTTTGACAGTACAGTTTCTTTGGGTTCAATCCTAATGAAACCTCAGAAACTACTTGTATATATTGGGAAAGGATGTGCTTGTATAAAAACACTGTGTGATTCCATAGTTGTAGAGGAAGTGAGTTTACATATAAATAATCATTGAAATATTTCTGTTTGCAATTTTACAAGGGTTGTAAGGTGTGATTTTGAGTATTCAGCTCCTGTAACCTCCTATCAATTGTTGCAATCTAATTATATGTTGATTCATGAGTTACAACTTACCCCTATTGGGATGAATCTCACTTTAGTAAAGAAGTTACTCCAACATGATGATTTCAAGTGGTTAGCAAAACAGGCCCAAGAAAGTGGACAAAAGACTTTGATAACCATCCATCATAATGTGGAAGAAATACATCAGGTACTGAAGAGAGTTCTGGAGTGCTCTTTTTGGGAGGTCTCCAATGGCAACAGGAATCTTCAACAAGATGCTTCATCCTGTTGTTGTATTCTTGATAATTGTTATAACGTATTTTATACTAATAGTTGTGATGTATATTAAACTTTGGATCATGATGAAGCGTTTAGCCAGACTGTTGTGGTTTGAGGCTTGGAGT
>NW_008604738.1:0-88536 GCF_000691845.1 Merops nubicus
GGCGGGTCGGAGGTTGGAGTGAACCCCGGTGAGGTCCAACAGTCTCGCCATGCCCGCGCCCGGGTAATCGCCGCTCAGGCTTCACCTTCCAGCCGCTGCTCCTGGGCAGCTCCACCGAGCCCGAAAGGCACTGCAGCTGCAAACCTCCTGGAGGCCTAAAAACCTCTTCTTAGAGGTTTTATTTCTTAGACTTTTAAGTGAAAGAGAGACCGAGTTTTCCACATGTCCTATTAAATACGCAATAACTCTGCAAAATCAGTCAATACTGAGTTTTAATTGTGTATCTAGCCCACACCAAATTCCCAGTACTCCATTTTTCACCAAGCTAATGCTGTGTGGAGGATACCTCCAGTGCTTCCATACCAACCCCACATAATCACTAACACACTCTCTACAAGCTTAGCCCAAGGAGCATTAGTTCCATTGACTTTCAAAGTCATCCAAGTCATATTTTCAGGAATTTAATTAGTGCAAGAGATCACCAAATTGGCTGAAGTCCTCGATTAAGGAGGGACTATTTATTGATTGCAGGAAGAGGAGGCAGGGTGGATACCAAATCCATCACCTTTTAAATACATGAAGTGAATTATCTCAGTTTCGTTTATCTGCACTGTTTAAAAATTCAGCTAGGCATTATTCAATGCAACCTACAATGTTATATACCTAATCAGTAAGTTTAGGTGTTCTTCAGGAAAAATTAATGCATATATCCAACTTGGCAAGTACCAGCTGACTGTACACACAATGAAACTACTACAATATTCCAGTTTTTCACACAGTTCTAATTTCTTCATTTTTAAGGTTTGTTCTGACACTATGCGGAGTGTGAAACATAATTATGACTACTGAGAATGAGACATTACTCCATCAGCATGAAGCTGATATAAAGAGATGGACATCAGGCTCTTTCAGATTAATACATGACCTTTGCACCAATGTTGTACCCCAGGGATAACCTATTTAGGCTCCAAAAATTAGCTCACCAGTAGTTTTCCATTCAACAAGAAGAGTGTACATAAAGTTCTAATGGACATAGCTGTGTCATTCATGTTTCTCAATTTATCTTTTGCTCTGCAGAAATACTAAATACTGGCCAGTCCTAATGCAAGGATTGTGTGTGACATCTACAGACTCCAAATGAAACAAAAACTCCAGCGTGCTGGGTTCTGTATAACAAGTAAGTGCTCCTGCCTCAGAGAGCTTCTGTCTTAGAAAGGCAAGAGACAGCAGAGTAGAAATGAAGGCAGAGAGGTGTGACAATACTTATTGTAAGGTGTGAAATCCAGGTCAGAGATTGAAACACAAGTTTCCTGCCTCCAGGTTCAGTCCTGTCCATTGCTTTCACAAATTCTTAGGCACCTTCCTGGAAGTTTACCGGGAGAGTCAAGTCCACCAGAGATTGCACTCCAGATGGCTGGGAATGTTCCAAACCAGGTTTTGTGTGAAAAGTTGTATTTGTCCAACAGGAAACACTTCCTCAAAGATATTATGTTTTTTAAAGGTTTTCTCTCAGCTGCTTCTCAGGTCAGAGAGCCCTACCCCAGAGCCTAACAGTGAGGGGGCAGAGGGCACCCACCAGGGCTGCACTAGCCCCAGCTTCGCTGCTCTGCTGCCTGCTGCTTTTTTCCACTGAGAAGTTTTAAAAGGTCTCATTTTTGTCTATTACGGAATAGAAAATGCCTCTTGAAATGTCAGAAGTTTTTCACAAGTGACACTTCTGTTTTTCCTGCCTGGCCCTGGACTGCGGGCAGTTACACACTGTCTGCCCCCATGCAGCCCTCATGCTGTTGCCTGCTGAGAAGAGCTGCCTTTGGTACCCCATGGTTAATCTGGAGTTGAAGCACCTGGGAAACTCCACTGCTGCAACTCTTAATTTGCCAATGCAGAGTTTGTGTTAATGCAGCTAGTGCATCATCTGGGGATGGGAGCCTGAACTCCCCCCTGCAGTGATGATTAAAAGAAGCGGCAGCACAAAAGGGAGAGAGAAAGAGCCCTCGCTGTCCTACAGCCAGCCGAGTGCCAGCTCCCTTCAGTGTGCACATTTGGGCCTTGGCTCTCTTCCTTGACACTTCAGCTTTTCTCAAAATCTTTATGGAGGATTATGTATACCTAAAAGATGTGCAGGAAATAAATATGGAGTAAACATGTAGGAAATGCATGAAATAAACCTGGTTTCCTCAATTTCAGTGGAAAAGCTGAAGTAGGAGACCAAGAAGCAGCAACAGGAAAATAAAAGCACAAATGTAGAGCTTGAAAGAGCTTGGTACCTGACGTAACCTGTTAGGCTGCTTTTTAGACAGATCACTTGTGCTTTCTTGTTGTTTCTGCTAGTTGTGATCCTTTTGTTACATGGATCTTGCCTGTTTTGTGGGGCTTAAAGAAAGAAAACTGGTACCCAAGTACTTGTGAGTACTGGAAGCCTTAAGCCAGTTCTTGCTTATGGATGACTAACAGCCTAAGAAGGGAATAACAAAGCCAGTTGAATGACAGCTTGGATCAAGTTCATAATGACCTGGTTTGTACAGGCCAGGTGTTATGTAGATTGGAGCTTGTTATTGTGCAAAATTTTGGCAAGCCCTGTGATGCAACAGCCAGTTCCAGCAGAGCTGGGCAGAAAGCCACAGACTAAAGGCAGGTCTATCTTCAGCAAGATGGGCAAAGAAGCCATCTTTTCTGTAGTCAGTACCTTGGGGACATGAACCAGCCTGCCTGCACAGCATCTGGACTAAAGCTTATAAAGGAACAGAGAACAGTTTCAAAACATGTGATTCCAGGCTTAAAAACGACGAGGAAAGCTCCCATCGAAACACGTCGCTGGGTTTGTTCTGTTTCTCAGGGAGCAAAAATTCAGAGCAAAACATTGGGAGATAACAAGCCTCCCACTACAGCGTTAATGGAAAGTGAGCAAACTGTGTTTCAAAATGTCCCTATCGACATATTCCCCATTTGTTAGAAAGTCTTTCATCCTATTGTATTTATTTTTGTTATCTAAAAGTAGTTACTACAGTAACGTAAGTGAAGAGCCTTCAAAATTAGGTCTCACCTATGGTTTGTTTTCTCACTCTCCACCATTCATATGCACATACTATGAGCTGTTACTTAAGCTAGTTGGGCTTAAATTTTATTTTTTCTTTAGATGGCAGGTTTTAAAAATGAGAAAGAGACCAAAATACCAAATCAAGGAGAGTATTTCAGGTGCAATTTTTGTAATAATAATTAATGCTGAACTTTGAGGAAACCCTTTTCACCAGTCCTCAGTATTTATTCCTGTGCCCAAAGTTAATACAAGGGACAGTACAAATCAGATCAAAGCCAGTTAGATGAATGGATCAGGTTTCTAGTTTTTGTTATAGAGAAGACTTTGTAAGCGTGGTGGTAGGGATGTTTTTACACCGTGCCACAAAACCTCGTACAACTCGGGAGAAGAAAAAGGGGGAAAAAAGTAAAACCTGAACTATGTAATCTTTACCAGGATGCTGTAATTGCAAATAAATGAGAATAAGGCATTTTTATGGTAGGAGCATCAGCTTTCATCCTGAAGTCAGTGGCAGGAGAGAAAAGCAGCAGAAAGCCAGGCAGATAATGAAGGCCTGCCACAATGGGTTTGCAGCCGAAAGGCACAGCTTTAGCAAAGTGGTACCTACAGGACAGGCACAAAGCAGGTGTGCTTAGCTGGGCTTTAATGCTCCATGGAAAGGTGGGTCACGAGGAGTTTCTTGAATCTCTCATTGTTCCAGAACTTACACCGAGGCTTAGAAGTTATTTTTAATAGTCTCTTATACGCTGGGATCATGAGAACCTGAAAAAAGAAATTATCTTCTCATCCTTAGGGGCAGTGCCTCAGAAATCGATGCTAATGAACAGACTGCAGCATACGGAAGCTGGTGCTTCCCCTGCTGCACCAATTTTGTGCATTCACTAGGGACACTGCAAGTGCCATCGTGTGTAATTAGAAACAGGGAGGGGGGAAAAGGATATCATTCATTTGCACTTCGCATGGTGTCATTTCTTTGTGGCAGATTTAACAGAGATTAAACAGGCATTCAGTTTAATACTAGTCCTATTAAGGACCAAACATAATTTATTTTTAATTACAGAGTTATCAAGACACCAGTGTAATTGATGGCAGTCCTGTTGTGAACATACCCTTTGGTGATGACTTCTTTGGTAACAGAAGAAATGCATCCAGGCAAGATATTTATCTTTACCAACACTCTAGTTAAGAGTATAGCTCTGTGAATAGTTACAGCCAGTCTTAATCTTGGGTCCAAACCCAGCACCCGCTCACGAGTACAATACCCCAGATCCCAGCGGGCAGCCCAGCCCGAACCCAGAATAACTGCTGAACTAGTGAAGTACTCCCTGTGGCATGAAGTTCACTGGACATGCAGAGGTTGATCAGCACAGCAGCCCCCTCTTCACAAGCCATCTGTCCCTTCCTGTTCTCCTCCACCCAAGTTCTGCTCCTCGTGTCCCACTAACGGTGGCAAGTGTTTCCTCACCAATACACAGCTCCTCTTTACGTGACTGTTACACACCACAGCTCAAGGCACAGGTAATGGATGGTGTAAATTGCAAATCAGACCTAAATTTCCGCGGAGATTTAACCCCATTGCATCACCCAGTGGCTCACTAGCCATCTTACAGGGACTCACCCTCCCTCATCCCTCCTGTTCCCACTCCTCACTGTGTACTCTACCCAGGGGATTACAGATGTTCCATATCACAGAGGGAAGAAAAACCTAGAGCAGTTAAAAAGATTTTCTGATAATGGGAATAAAAGTAGAAAATTTTCTCCATGGCTGACTAGTCTCAGCCAGCTTCTTTTGCAGGCATGTCAGCAAGCCAAGGGGTCGAGGAGGACTGGGGCCTGCTTTCTGTACCTAGCAAGCAGTGACAAACAACAGCAGTGTGGTCAGAGCTGTCCCTTAATGTTTACAGATTGAAAATCTTTCCAAGTTAATCTCTACAAAAGGGAGAAAAATGTTTTAATATTTATATGATTCACACTGCAGGAGAGTGGATTTGTGTAGAAGATCACTGGTTGTTATAAAGTAATTAATAATACATTATCATTTAGACTTAAGATCCAATGTCCTACATTCATACCCTCTGTCTGCACGTCTGCGAAGACAACTTTATCTACACTGGTGCATGAGGAGCAGAAAACACTACCTGCCTCCTACAGACTTTATCTTTCCAAGGGCTTTTTTCATTATCACCAACCCTGGAATCATTTATCCTGTTCAAATTTCAAGATCATCTTGTTATTTTTAAGAATGTAAGATCAGACCTTTTGCTGCCAATGATGGGTTGAAGGAGGAGGAGTATTTATCAAAAAAAATAATCACTACCAATTACAGCACAGACCAAAACTACTGCGAAAGATCAATTATCTTCTTGGCTAGAGCCCTTGGTGTTTAAAAATGCGATACCCTTGTTAATGTTCAAGGAAATACGATACTGGAGCATAAGAGAAAGTCCTTTGTAAAGACCACGGCACGCTGGTTAAAGAAAAACATGAGATGCAATGCATCTGCCACCTTGTCACCAGCCGTGGCAGGGCAAGAATTCCACCTGCCAGGCCAAAGAAGAAAAGCTTCAGTGGAAGCACTTCACAAGCTATTAACCTTTCCTGATTGGAGTCCTGCTTTACAGAAAGAGCAGCAAGTATCTACTCAAAGAACGACTTTCCTGCAAATAGTAACTGGCAATAATTTAGCAGCTGGGGAACCTGTCATGGATTAAGTTTCTTGTGTCCTGAGACACAGCTTATTTAGTAACAAAGGTGATAATAAGAGTCAAAAAAGGCTCATGCTAGTGAGTAATTATTAGACTTGAAATCTATCAATGACTATGGGGCAGAAAACTAAAATTCAAGATATTTTCTTGTAATTTCAGTTTTGCTTTGTTTGTTTTGGGTTTTTTTTCTCTCTTTTCTAGTGCTTCTGTTCCACTGCTTTAATTAAGTGTTGAATACAAGGTAAGGGATTTGCTCAACACAATCAATAATGGCATTCTGATGCTGATGTTAAATTGACTTGCTATTTTTAACAGGCTGCTTAGTTCTTGCCTATCATCCTTCCTCCCGCCTTAGGGCTCTGCAGATACACCCCATCACAGGAGATTCCCACAAAGGGCCTCGCCTCAAGGAGATTGGATTCTGTCACATGCTTCTGAGCATCCAGGCAAGAGATTAAGGGTACCTCCAAACATGTCAGTGGTGGCAAGAAGTTTCAGCATGGAGGTAACTGTCTGCAGAAATCTGGCTTGTCTAGACACACTCATGATGAACAGCTTTCACTCACTACCATACGTTGCTGGATTTGGCTGTCTGTATCTTGTGAGTATCTTACAAAGCCAGTACACATCAGTATTTCTAACCCTAGAAAAAGATCTGCTTTAATAATACTACAGAATACCTTGCTACAATTTATTATTTAAATGAACTGTTATTAAATTCCCTGTCAACATGAAATAGAAAAGTATTCACACTATAGATGGCTGCAATTTATAAGAGTAAAAAAAAAAAATTATTCTAGAACAGAAATAGGATGAAACAAACAGAAACACGGTCAACAGCTTAATATTCTGTCATGTTTTTCAGAAGATTTCTCTGATTTCTCTAGTATTAAAAAGCAGTCATCACTTTTTGCCTAAAGAGCCAAGGAGAGGGATGTTCAGCTCAGCTGAGAGCATTCCCTCCATGCCAAGTCTCCCCCTGTTCATGCCTAACCACCACAGCACTACTCTGAATTTGCACACACCTCGTGCACCTCTGCCAGTCTTCTAGGAGAGCCTGAGCATACGTCCTGTCTCTCTATACACAAACACAAAAATGCATTACACACAGTTTGCCATCATCTTATCAAGCTTTTCGTAACTTTCTAAAATGGCACTTTTCTGCGTTTTTGGATATAAAATAATGAATATAATAGGTCTCCAATAGTAAGGATTGAATTCAAACATCATTCACATCTATGTGAGCAGGGTATAAGTAGAAAAAAGCTAAACTGAAGTTCAAGAACAGCCATGTAACGAGTTGGAAACTATTTTGGTTGCATTTTTTTTAAAGGAGATTTAAACATTTTAAAGTTATCCCCTACTTTTTTCTTCTTCTTTATTTAAGCGTGATAGTGAATTTGTCTGACACTTCCAGTCAAGCCAGTTGTTGAGGTTCATTTCTCCTGAAGGCTTCCTTACTATGCACATCACCTTCCTACCCAGGCTGTCCTGCCAGAGAAACCTATCACAGCCCATGCACCTGTATTTGCAGGCTCCTAACAATATTTAGGGATTAGTTCAGTGTATCTGCTCCTCTCTTCTCTGCCACATTCCTCCTGTTCAGGCTCCAGATCAGTGTCATTTCACAAATCAGGTAATCTGTGAAGCAGTCATTGACACTTTCTCCCACTTCAGTGATTCACAAAGCCATCCTGTGCAGCACACCCAGGAGCATCAGCAGGATGGGGAGTAATGGACCCAAACCTTTCTAAGGACAACAGCTGCATGCTGTACTCTGCCTTAATATTAGTAACTGATTAAGACAATGGTTACAAACTTTTAAAATGTTTTCCTCCCTCTGAAATGTTCATCTAGTTATTTCTTTCTCTGCTCTGTAGTGATTTATTTTCCACTCTGGATGCATGTAAAAGAAGCTGTAGCAGGTTACTTGGACCATGGTCTCACTAATGCCTAAGTTTCATATCTGGGTGAGATTTATGTATTTATTTTTTAACAGAAATATTTTTTAAAGGCACTCTGTAGTCTTACGACCTACATACATATATGCTGAAATATTCCTTCTTTCACTATAGCCTTGGTTTTCAGCACAACATCAGATATATTTACGAAGCAATGTGGTGTTTTTCAGATGCCAAGAACCAATACAACTATTCTAGGCAAAGTCTCATTGCTTCCCAAGGACATAACTAACTGCTGGTGGAACTCTCTGAACTTTATATTAGTCTGTGTTGAAGCGCTGCAGGATTAGTTATAATTAACTGTCATCATGTCATTTTTCTCCCAACCACTCAGATCAAAAAAAAAAAAACAAACCAAACCCTAGTAGCAACCATGATTAAAACAACTCTATTTGTTTCCTATTCCAAACTTCATTTTTAACCCACAGAGCTTGCAAGCTCTTCTTCACACACCCCTCAGCTTTCACACAGATACTTGTGCCTTGTCTACTACACATAAAAATAAGCAGTTTTAACAGCAGCTAAAGAATTAGTTGTACAGAAGGTGTAAGAAGCCTAAGACAAATATTTAATATTAAATAAGTGCTTCCTTACTAAACCATTTATACTCCCTGGTGTAATAGTTTTGTGGATACCTATTGCTGATTTATTCAGTTATATTACTTCAATGAGCCTGTTAGAGCCTGTAGGCACACATTCAAAAATAACTTTAAAAGGCATGAATTCATCAGTGAGCCAATGACGACTAATGGTAATTCACTAGTTGAACCTGTGCCAACTAAAAATAACATTAAAATACCTACAATTCGAGTAGCTCCTAGTTTAGTGTAGGTCTGTAAGCTCTGCAGCAATATCTTGAGAGTCAACAGAACTCTGCCACTGGTGCCAGTCTGCTTCTCATGAGGCAGACAAATGTATTTAAATCCTCGTGCACTTCCAGGACATGGGATGGCATGGAACAGCTCTAACAACACTTCCCTGGGTGGATTATCAGCAGTAGATCTCATCCCAGCATTTAAAGGAGGAACACCTAGAACCTGCCTTTTCTGCTCAAACCAAAGCTTTTGAAAGTTTCATCTATCAACAGAGAGAAGACAAGGTTAATACTACCATTCACTCAAACATGAACAAGAAAAACTTCACTGTATAATTAAGTCCCAGTAGCAACTGATGAGGAATTGCATACCTGCGATAAAATAATTGCTCATAAAAGTCACCAAAGGCCATGCTGGATTTGTTCCCAGCTGCTGTGGAGCAGTAATGGCTTTCTTCACCATGTCAGGCATTTTCTGTAGATGGCTGCATGCCTCCGTGACTCCCTTAGACCTGTGATCTTTGGAAATCCTTCAAAACCAACTTTCTGTTTTGAGGTATTGATTCAGTTAAAAAAAGTGATAACTACTTTTCCTACCTAACACTTCAGGCTGCCAGCAGTTGCTGGAAACTCCAAATTTGTTTTTGTACCTTCAAACACTCCCAGTTGCCAGACACACTTTAGAGCAGCCTCCCCCATTCTGTGTCTCCTGCTGGTCACTTTTGAAGCCCTGTAACCAACGACAGGTTGCTGGATCTGACTTGTTTTACCACAGCAAGGGAGTCCAACAGCAATAACAAATGAGACACGAGACTATTGCACTTTGAAGCAGGTGAATCACAACAAGCCACCATTTTCTCTGGTTTATTTCTGGATATAATATAAGAGTATCTAATGAGTTCAAAAGTTTTTCTATTTAGTTTTGTATCTAGAATTCCATGAGCCCAAATGAAAATAAATCAGAGGAAACTCAGTGCTTCCCTAACTCCTAAAAAGGGCAGCCTGGCTTAAACAGATTGACATTTTAGGGAAGATCTGAGCCTTACGTGAAGGTTTCATTCTGTCATTCTCAAGAGAAAACACAGTGACGAGAAAGGGAATGGGAAGAGAACTCACAAGCTGTTCAGTTTAACTGAATCCCCAGACACTGCTAGCAGAGTTTCAATTGCAGAGGACCAAAAAAGAAGTTTTTTCCTGGGTCATTAAATGTTACTGAATTCCTTCATGCTCCTTTTAGCAGGCGGATCAAGTCCATACAATCGCCAGCAAGTGCCCATAATTTGACTGATGTCGTCTCACCTGTCTAGAAATCTGAAAAGAGTCCTTGTAAATTATTAAATACTTGATTCCTAGCAGCAAAAGGAATGAAAAAAAAAAAAAAAAACTACATGGGTATAAGAACAGCAAGCCCATTGGGTTAGGTCCTGAGGTAGCTGGCAGTCCACTGCCTTCACTGAGCAAAGCAGAACAAAGGTGGCTTTAAAGTTTCATTTGTGCTCACAACCATGGTGGCAGTGAGAAGGCATTCTGACCCCTGGCACAGTAAATTATTTCCAGATCTGACAAGCACCAGAGAACATTTCACAGCCTGGGATCACTGTAGGACTGGCTGCAGCAGCTAGTTCACAGGCTAAGACCTCTGCACACCCAGTGATGAACTCCCAGGGTGCCTAGGGAGGCAGAAAGGGACTTCAGTATGGGGCAGAAACTCATCTCTAGGCTTAGAAACAGGGATTTCAGTATTACATTCATAGTGAAAGCTAAATTCTTAACCGTGGCAGTAATCAAAGAGTGGTCATTCACTCATTCCAAGGGGTTAGTCACACCCATGAATTTGAAGAGAAGGACGGTGGTTATTTAATGCAGAGTCTTTTTAAAAGCAAATCAAGAAAAGATAGAAAAAAAATGCAGACTAATGAGACAACTTCAGAAGACCACTTTTTCTATAAATGATTTATTAGAAATGAAATAACCTGGAAACCAGGATTCGCAATCTCCCAACCAATCATCCATTTCATGGAAAGTTGCTGTCTTAACCTGCCAGAAGAAATCAAGTGTAAAAATGTAATGAAAGAAATGGCACCTTCCTCTTGGACTTAAAGACAGTGTTTAGCTTTAAAAGTATAATCTAAAAATAAGCACTGCTGCTCAATAGTCTCACTGTATACTCGGATTCATTCTTCATTTAATAGGAGATAGATCTAATATCCATTTGGCATCCAGTAAATCTGTTAGCCGGTGGAAACACAATATTAGTACTTGTAAATAATATTTCTTTGTAATAAGGAAGCAAAAGACATTTGGCAATTAACTGACATGCACAGTCCACGTCTTCTTAGACTGGCCTGATTTCTACATCGCCCACACCGCGTACGTCAAACAACCTCAGTATGAGGCAAAACAGTCATTAAAATGAAACTGGGAAATAACGTATAGGAACGGGCAATTTCAGCTTCTGTGCCAAAAAGATGACACAATTAATGGTCTAATTACAGCGTATTTATAAGCCTTGCATTAAATCCCATTTCCCTACGTGCATGACACCTTTGAAGCTAACATGACTCAATTTATCTGCCCTGTGGTTGGCGGTTGCACAAGGTTTCCAGCTGCAACATACCTGGAAGGTGAAGAGCAACCATATTCTCAAGCGGTAAGTGCCAGACATTTATTGGCCTGAATATCAATAATTCTGACAACTCTTCCTTGAACTGTACGCAACAGCATCTGAGGACTTCCCTGCAATGAGTAATAGCTACTACAGATTCACCAGAGCTGTAAGTCAGAAACCTCCCTTCCCTCTATGAAAATGTTTTCGATGCATGCACTTCCTCCAGAGTCTAAAGTTGAACTGCCAAGCACTTAAGGACCTAATGCTGAAGGAGACTGCATGGTGCGCCGGGACAGTTACATGCATACAAAAATTTAAGTAATATAAAAGATATGCTATTAGGAATTTGCAGGTAGAAGAAAAAAAACCCTCCGCTTTTCAATTGATATTACTGTGCCAAAGGCAGTAGCTCAGCCCTGAACACTGAGCCCAAGAGCTAACTCTCCTGTTGGCATTCACTTCATAAATAATCCTGCAGAACAACCAGGCACATCTTGTCCTATAAAAACAAAAATGATCCTTTGCATTTAGATCTTTCCACCTAGGAAAGAAAATAGAGAGGAAACCTCATTTATATCCAAGTAGCTTCTCTGCTACTCCTAACTTGGGCACACTCTGTTCATTTGAAACATGCAGGAAAGCAAACAGAAGTAAGACTAAAGGTAGACAGGGTACCTTGCTGCTTGGGAAACTCCCACAAAAAAACCCAAATCTGTACTAAATCATCCTGTCATCCAAGTAAAAGGAGGGGGGATTGAAAACAAAAAAAAAAAGCATCACCTTCTGCCCTTCAGAGAGTTATGGAAATGGCTGTGGGTCGTCTGAGAGAGCCTGACTTCTCAGCTCTCCAGCAGAGTACAAATTCAGCTGCTGTCTTCTGCAGTGGAAGAGAGAGGAGAAGATAATGCCACAGCAGGACATTCTTGAAAAACATCTTCTTTTGCTCCTATATATGTCATGACTGCACAGAGTCTTCTTCTGCAAAGCCTTAGCTCACAAAGACAGGCTAGTCAGCCAAAAAAAAAAAACAAAAAACAAAAAACCACCAAGGAATTATAGACTTCCTATAACTACAGTGATCAGTAAGAGCTAATAATTAATCAAGGTCTATCATCCCAAAAGTAGATTCACACTTAGTAAAAGGTTAACTGGAAAATATAGAGCATACTGTGGCCCAAAAATTCCTTATAGTTCATCAGTTTGTTACATTTCAGACTGTACCATGACAATCCACAAATCAAGTGAAGGCCAAGGAGACCAAAAATCACTCTGACCTAATTACAGGCTGTGGCAGGGGCAGAAACATGACACTTGCATCCAAAAAATCAGAAGCAGGATTGGCCAGAAACGCACTTGCCCAGCATGAAGCTTGTCTTGCCATGTCATCCAAGAGAAAACATTAGAAATAGTGTTAATTTATTTCTATTTGTTTTCTTTGAGAGAGTTGGCACTTCAGCACTTTACTTGCACGTAAAGTCACATTGGGGCAATCATATTTTTCTCTGAAGCATCTCTCTTGTGAAGTGAACTTTACAAGTGACTTCAGATACTAAATATTTGTCTCCAGGAAAGAAAGGCTTTCCACCATAGCAGACCTACCTGTAATCTTCATCTAATAAAGCTGTATTAGATCACACAGGACTTTATGTTCTGGCAGCAAATTGATTTTGGTATCATAGCTAGAAATAAATTGGAAGACATTTTTGCATAGCATTAAATAATATACAAATAATGCCTGTACCTACGTGAAAGACCAAGTTTAAATACTTTTTAAATACAAATTGTAGAGGTATGTTTAAATGCTCCAGCCAGATGAACCATGGTGTGCTCAGAACTCCCATTAAACCTATTTTATCCAAAGAGCTGAATGGATAAAACTGACAGAAAAATACGCTGCTAAAACTGACCACATCAGTTGTTTCCCAACACTGATCACTCCTCCTCACTGCTTCCTAAAGATTTATCTCAGACCTCTGAATTCCTCTTCAATATTTGCCTTCAAGTACCTGTGCTACCTCAGAACTGATTGCACATTATTTTTAAAAGGATTAAAGGGATAACTTAGGAGAGAATTTTGTAGAATTCTGTAAAGTCCCCGTGGACTTCACCAGCAACACTGAAAGCTTGAATTCCTGGACCCAAGGTGGGTTTTGTCATCAAAACTCCAGCCACCTGCCAGAGCAGTCAACAGCTGGTGCCCATCACCCAGGGTGGTCACAGATCAGCTGCCCAGGAGCAAGGGCTTGACCCTGGCAGGTTCCCCGGCCACCAGCCAAACTGCTCCAGGGCAGGGGCTGCAAAGTCACACCAGAAAGAGAAACACAAATCCCTCAAAGTCACAGCGTTTGTTTGCAAAACAGAATTACTTATTCTACCTTCTAGCTAGATGAAGGAGTGAGTGACTGGGAGGAGAATATGTAAGTGTATGGGGTCTGCAATGGGAAAATGAGCTCAGCCAGACCCAGTACAGCAGGGATGAAAGTAAGGGCTTTTGGTTATTTCCAGCTTCTGTTGTCATACTGGGGTATGAACAGAATCTGTGTGCCTGCACCAGAACACACTGTAACCCTAGGTGCAATGAATGATACTGGGTTTTATTCCTTCAAAGGTAAGCATAAAATAAGGTGTGTGGGTTTTGCCCACAGATTGCAGCAGAATACCTTCAAGGTGCAAGGGAGGAGGTCATTAAGACTTGCAGTGCCCGTGCACAGAGGAAGAGAATTAACCCTGCCCACACAGCCTTACCTTTGACATCATCTGAACTTTGAGCAGCTCATTTACCATTCATCTAAGTGTTCCTTCATCACAATTTTCTAGCACAGAATTTTACAATTATTTCCAATTACTGCCTATAATATATGCAATTTTCTGCGCTGTGGTTGTATCTTGCCACTGAACTTTAAAACAAACATCTTAATTTAAAATATAGCCTGCCAGCTGTATGACACAGCTACTCCAAAATAGCTGTCAACAGAAAATCAAGCGCAAATATTTACCTCATTAGTAACAATAAAAATATTGTAGTTAGGTAGGCACAATAAAAATTATCTTGAATCCTGTCAATGTCCTTCTGCTTCAAAAGAACTCAGTCTTCCAATAATTTTAGAGGTACATGCAAAAATACATGGAGCTGAACTTAATACAGAATAAGCTCCTTTTTCTGTGTGCTACCGCAGTAGCTCTTCAGGGTTTGTAGCAACCTGTGAGAGGCACTAAGGAAGCACGCCCTGCCCAGAGTATGTTTATTTGCCGTTGGACAGCCGAAAATGTTAGGTCTGCAATGGACCTGTTTACTCAAGCTGTGCTGTGTGTTATAATTATGATCATCAGCCCAAAGGACTGCTAAATTAGCAGAGCCAATAAAATCGATAAGATCAGGGGTACAAAGAGACTCGGGAAGGAAAGGATCTGCAGAGAAAACTCTTTAGTATGACACAGCCGCCCTCTGCTCCTCGACTTTGTTGACTCAGCAGCTGTAGTGGACGTTGCTGATGGAGTGTCTGGAGCGCACCTCCAGCAGGAAGCGATGGACAGCATTAAATGGAAAAGCTCCTGTCTTAGGACGAGCCACGGCAAATCTTGTAAGCTTTAATGTATTTCCCACTCTGTTTTTCATGGCCTTCAATACCCAAGGAATCCATACAGGAGTTCAGAGAGGGTAGAAGTGGCATCATTTGTATTGTACAAGGGCAGAAAAGAGTCTCAGGCCATCATGTTTAAACATGGTAACTGAAACTAGACAACCAAAGTCTGTGAGTTCTGTCAGCTCTACATCTGAAAACTTTTATTAGTTTGTATATTTGGGGTTTGCACAAAGTGATTTAATACTTCTCCTTGTGATTATAAAAACAAAACAAGCGTACAATCAAAAACCTCACTCTGAAACTAGGATTAGACTGAAACTTTCTTGCCCAGAAGAGAGCAAGGAAGAGAACTGCTGTCCTTTTCATTTCTGTAGCGCTGGTGAGCATCCCTAATAGCCACCTTGTAACATTCAGGAGAAAGGGTAGCACATTTCCAAGAAAAGGGCACCGGGGTTTCTCTCCTCAATATACACTCATTAGCTCCGATTTCCAGCTCTCCAGGAAGTCAAAGACCAGGCTGTAGTCAAAGAGACTTTTCTGCCAAAGGTCAATGAAAATTTAGTTCCAGTGAAATAGTGCAAAAAGGCCATATTAGTCTCCAGTTCTCTCACCTTTATATGACAGATAAAAACGTTTGGGGTTTCAGGGATAGAGTTTAGATAATTCTTCTCACAGCCTAGCCACCACAACTAGGTCAGTATCTGCCATTAAAAATACCAAAACTATAGTGCAGGGTGGAACTAAGCTTTGTCCATCTAGAAGAAAGCAGTGGCCCACATGCACCTACCCATACATGGCTTCTTACAGTGTCAACTTCGGTGCCCTCATGCTGTTTTGCTTTTTATTCCATATTTGCTTAAAAAACACTACCTAAACACTGGATCAAAGAGAAACAGCCTGCTGTAACAGACTGAAATCAGCCTGCAGCTTTTACATTTTGTAATTCATCCATATTTAAATGAATTGTTGGATTTCTGCATCTCCTGGGAAATCATGCACAATTAACTTGAGTGACCAAAATCAGCATTTAGAGAATGATATCAATAAATAAGTCCCTCAGAAAAGCATGCTGAAATCATAAGCAATCTTTCTGGTACCATTTCAGCTCCCATCAGGATGTGGCTGGAGGCTGGCATCTAGATAATGCTGACCTTCAGTTGTGACTTGGTTTATCTGGATTAGCATTGTTGTTTGCTAGAACTGTAAAGAAACAAAGGGCTAATCAATGCAAGGTCAAATCAAAAGTGTCACAGATGGCTTCGACCATTCCAGACAGGTGACATCTGTCACCCCGAGTTACTGCAGGAGCTGGCACTATGCTCCAGTGGCTAATGCTGAGGGCATTTCTGTGGGCAGCTTCCACAGGCAACATCCACAGGCCATTTCTCAGGCACATTTCATGGCCAGCAGTGGGTTACGTGAACCGGCAGGTCAGATTGATCAACAGAATGAAAAAATGTCAGCAAAGAAAAAAGAGGAAAAAAATCAGCAGAGCAAGGAACAGAGGTTGCAGTAGTGGGGAGTTTTGTGAAGCAGCTTAACCCTTTCATATTCTGTGCTTGTTTATTCCAGCAGCTCATCTTCACTCCAAACATCATAACTGAAGCCAGAGGCAGCGAGGATAAACACAAGGTTTCAGCTAGACAGTGACTCACATCTCAAGTAGTTTTTTCATGTGCTAACACTCACAAACTAGGCACTCTGACACAAAGCCTCATCTGCAAATGAAGTGCTCTAATAGTGGACAAGAAGTACATTATACGCCTCCCATATAAAACTGCCAGGAAAATGGAGAGGAGTATAATAGTTCACAGTGCATTTAGGTTTTTTCCCAAGCCATGGGGATCATCATTCCTGTATTTCTTCCATGAAGCTTTGCTCATGCAAGTCTCTTGCAGGACTGAGTCAACACGTGAAGTCAGGTTACCCTGGGCCCCCACCAAACAGCTCTAGGCATCAGAAAGGGACATGACCCACTGAGCTCAGTTGGGGAGGAGTAAACTTTTTCAGCCTGCAAAATTCAGAGCAGGCTGTGGACACTGAGGATCTTACATACCACCTCGAAGCACATGCCCAAAGGCAACATTCAAACTTGAAATTCAAACTCATCCTGGGATGCTCTCAAAAGGACATCCAAGACATTCAGAAAGCATTATATTTTATATTACAAATACTGCTAAGCTACAACTCTTTATTGCAGAACCATTATGCAGATAAAGATTCAGGATGAACTTAACTGCCTTGGGTAAGGTCAATCTCAGACTTAGTTCTTTGCATTCCACACAAGAGGTTGTAGGCCAAAAAAAGGGTATCAGGTATTTGTTTAGGGAAGAAAGGAAACTGGAATGTTGGTCTATCTTCACCTTCTCACTCTGGGTATTTAGTAGCTAATGGTAGCTTTAGTTACCTACTTTGCACATTATATTGATTTGGAGATACGATTCTGTGAGTCCCTGCTCTCAGAAAATGTTTCATAAAGCCTTTGGGTTTCATTTTTGTCATGGGGCAGGCAGGGAAGAATATGCTAATCAAAGACCCTAGAACTGCAGCTTCTATAATTGGCAGCTCAGTATTCTCTCATAGCCTTAATTTATGCGTACTATTAAAAGGTTAAAGTTGGTCACAGGTCTCCTGTGACTGTCATCTGTGAAATAATGCTGTTGGAAATGCAGTTGGGGTTCTACCTCATTCCCGCCTGCAAATAAAACCACACATATTCTGCTCATCTTCCCCCCTGAACACTGACACCTCTAGTGACATAAAACCCAGCAAGCGATGTGACAGCTGCCAAGGTCAATAAGAGTTATACGGAACTGCTGAGTAAGTGCTGCTCACACAAATCAAAGCTGTTTAAGGGCAGCTTAACATACACAAATCTGCAACTTATTCAGACTACTTTTTGGACTGAGACATTTTTATCATTTTTCTCTTCCGTGAAAAGTTGTATAATGAAATGTGATAAAGCCAAAGGTATTTTGTGACACCTTAGCATTGTGTCCTTTGTGTCAAATTACTGATAGCAAAGTCTGTTGAAAAATACATTTAACAATTTTTGAGAAGCGTAACATTTAAAGGCAATTGTAGGAGGGCAATAATATGAATAAGAAAGTGAAAAAATGTAGCAGGAAATTTTAAAGACACATTGGGCGGCGCTATCTAATTGCAACCTAGATTCTGCTATTAATTCCTAAATAAGGAAGTCTATGCTGGACATTTGCGGGGGTACTTTAAGCCTTCTGCCTTTGCTATACTTACCAAAAGGTTTCAGTATTCATTTGCAGCTGCATGTTAACTTTTATCAAAACACTAGCATTTCCCAAGAAGTTCCCAACTGACTACTAAGGATAACAAGGTATTTCTGGCACATCTGAGAATTAGATTGGATTTTGTATCTGAACTCTTCATTCAAAGTCACAGATGTACAAATTGCTGTATCAGATCATCAAAAATCATATTTTTGTTGTGCAGTCATTAAATATAGAGATTTAGAACAACTGCATAGTAAAATCATTCTGAACTTTCTGCCTTGAGTAAGACCTCATGTGCCAAACCATACCTCTTAGCAAGTATTTACAGCCAAGTTGAAAAGCCCTGGAAATAGAAATTGTTAACAGAAGCTGCTGCAGCTCTAACTGGATTGCTGCCACCAGTAAGACTCCAGTAATGACAGTGAAGTAAGTGTTAAAAGGGGAATGAGGACGGAAAGCTCTCCATCACCTGTCAGGCCTTTGCTTACTCCCAGATTTTCCTCTGAGAAGGAGAGCTACTAGCAGAAAGGCTCTGCAAGAGCTTCTATCTTCCTTTTTTCTATTTTAAGGTTGCTAATTGATCCTCTGAGGGAAGGTTTAGTTCTTTTAATGCAGTCTCTCCATTAACAGGGAGTCTGTATGAGGGAGGCTGGAGGTGTGTGGGTGTGGGAGCCATACAACTTTCCATGCCGGTCCTCTCTGCGATGACTCACAAGGCAGGGAAGTTAGAGAACCTTCCTCACGCAGCCAGAAATGGAGCCCTGTTCCCTGCTAATAGCATGAGGGTTGTTATCGAAGCATACTGCTCAGTTTGTTTTGCCTGAAAAGAGCCTGGCTGACCTAAATTTTCCAGGTGTGGGTATGATAGCAGGTCAAAGAATAAGGGGATGCTGAGATGTAGAGACCAGATTGTGTTGGAATTGTCATTATCTTGACTGACACGTTCATCCATACTGCAGAAGTGCAGCCAGTGGTTGCTCTGCTCCACAATAGGACATTTTGCTTCAGATAAACAAAATAAATATCAGGAGAAGCATCCCTTGTGAGATATCTTTGCACTAGCATAAAAATAACTTTGCAATTGCTCACTTTCTCTTGCAGTACAGAATAGTGGAAGCACAAGAAGCCATCAGCCTAATGCAGTCAACTGGTAATGCCAGTCCCATCACTCCCAGCATCGGAGACTTATGGCCTGTTCTGCTCTGACTAATGGGTTCATTTTATTGAAGCACCACCAGACTAAGGAATATTTTTATCAAGTGTTTCACCATTTAAAAAGCGAGGCTGTTTGCCACGCAAAACAGCCCGTGGTTAAGAAGAAAGTGTTTCGGTTTCCTTGTTCCCTGAGCAAAGCATAGTGTAATTTAGGTCTACGGCACTACCTGGGAAACATTTGCATTCTTCTTAGTCAAGGTTACTGCAGTTACATCTACAAATACTAGTATCTTCTGAAATTAGGCTTGTTTTCCCCTTTCATCTATGACACTTTTTTTACTTACCTGTTCTTTCTGCTACTTTTAGGGATGTCCACAGCCCTTTTGGTCAAGTGTCAGTTCTAACAGAAACCCATGGAAAGATGTCTACTCCATCTCCATATGAAGTCAGAGCTTCAGTCTGAGTTGAGTAAGACCTTCCGTTTTTAAGCACACAATCTCTGTTTTGATAAGAATTCCGTACAGGATTTTCGATCGTGACTTATCACCATATCCACGTCCCTTTTTGTGGCTCAGTGCACAGCCCATTAGTGGCAGGAAGGAGAGTGAATACAAAAAGCTCTCACTGAGGTCCTAGGGCACTGCCCTCAGTCTTTAACAGGGAAAAACGCTGGTTTCAAGTAATAATCTCAGTCATCCATGTCTTATAGTCTACGCAAGAGTCTTTAAGTCTCATTTTGACCATTTCCATACATTTGAGGACTGCCCTAGGAAGTAAGGATCACTCAAAATTAAGATAAATTCTCCAATCTTTGGAAATCCTATTAAGTTTCTTTTTTTAAAAAAATAAACAGAAACACCAATAAATACCTATTTTTGCAGTAATTATATGTAAACTTCTGATAAACACAATCATGAGATTATTCACTTCACTTAAAATAAGCAGTTTTCACTCAGCTTAAGGCGAGCTTTCAAATGGTGTTTTTATGAAATGAATGAAGCAAATATTTGAGTCTGAAGTGAAATACTGAGATATTTGGATTTTCTGCCATTCTCTTCAAATACCATACGCAGTCCAACTCCAACATAAGACTCACATATAAGCACAAGGAACATGAACCACAGAAACAATATGAAAAGACTACACTGTGACCAAAGACAGAAGTTTTCAGTTTATGACCTACAGAGCCCCAGTGGTCAACAGAGTAACTGCAGAGAGCTGGATTATGTTGAATGTTCCTTCTCTGCAAAACACAGAAAGGGGTTTGTTTCATGCTGTCTCCAACCATTTTGTAGGTAACTCCCACAGTGGACCACTGCTGTAAAAATGAGCACAAGAAAACAGGTGCCAGCCCTAGGGCATGAGAACAATTAGTGAGATGAACTTCACATCTCTCAGTCAACAAGTGGCCACAGGTCAAATTCTTTCCCAACCCTAACCCACCAGTCACCAGTCAGAAGTTGCTCCAAATGAGCACAGATGTCCATAACTCCACCTTTCTCAACCAGTAACTGGTTACAGGCCAAACCGTGATCATGTCCACATCAGCCTGGAGACACTGCAGCCATACTGGATGGTGAATCACATCTCCAGGGTGGAGTGGAGACAGTTCAGCAGTGCTGCTAGATTCGGTGCCTGCGGATGCCTTTCTCACCTCCCTGAAGAGGGCTCAAGTGATGAACTGCTGCACACAACCCGACTCACTTTCTGCAACTCCATCAGCAACATTCTCAACCAAAGCAAGTGCTCTTTGGCAGGATCAAGTACTCTGCATCTCTACATGTGCTACGCCCATTCTGGTGTCAAAGACAACAGGAGTTATTGAGTCACAGCTCTCAAATGTGTTATGGGGAGATTCATTCAGTGCAGAGCTGGACTCACTGGTCAAAATGCTCAGCGGGTCAAAGTTGCTGTAGCTGCACTGACAGAATTACACAATTCATAGATATAAAGAAGTTACCATATTAAGGGCTTCATTTTTTCTAGTCACCCCCAATGAAAGTCATCTGTCTTTATCTTTCTTTCATGGTTTTTGACATGGTTTTGTTTGAAAAGAGATTTTATCCCTGGAGTGCCTGTATCAGAAGTATCAGTGTTTAACACTGTATCAGTGTTTAACTGCTGCAGAACAAAATTTAAGAAGCAGTCTTCTAGAGGAGTCTAGACTCTTCCAGACACAAAGAGTAGTAATCATGTGTCTTTGTTCTGGAGCTTTTATAAGTTTCTCCCTGATTTTTTGCAGTTGTTTGGATTTTAAACAAAAGTTCAGTGATTTGCCTAGTACAGAGCCAAAAGGGCTCATTCTTGACCCTTTTCATGAGGTTCTCTGGGAATCTGTTGATAAACGACCTTGCAGAGTACACACACTCTTGCACTTGCAGCATGAGCCAGACAAAAGTTATTGGCCAGGGGGCTGGGGGCTGCCTGAGGCTATATAAGCATTTGTGGTTTTAGGTTTTGCCTGGTATATTCAGGCACACATAATAAAATAGAGCTTTTATTTTAAAAATCAATAAAATGACTGATCTTAAGTCAGAAAACCATTTTGGTTTACTTTTACCATCATTGGGATTTTATTGCATCTCACATTTTGTTTTTTCCTTGTCTTTTTCCTGCAAGACAATCAGTCTCAACTCCTTTAGAGATTCAGCTTTCTACAGTACCTTATGTTTCTGAGGAAGCACCTCCCCCAACCCAGCTATTACTGGTTTTGCATCTCTCACCCAGGTTTTCCTACCACTTTCTCCACCAGGCTGGTAAAGCCAACTCTAGTACCTAAGCAATGGTATGGTGAACAATTGCGCCGTTTAGAGACAAATTGCTAATTTTTTTCACTCTGAGCGACATGGACCAATAAAACAGGACACCAGATGAGGCAATGAAAGACACGTTTGTGTACACAACACAGCTAGTTCCTATGCTACTAATTATTTATGCCGGGTCTGGACATACCAAGACTGTGCCAAAACTAACATAAGAAGATTCTGCTCTTCCACCCTGCTCTCAACTGGTCATTCCCATTTCTATCCCAGTGTGCCACCTCCCAGTGATGCCACAGAGGAGATCAATACATTCATGCAGGCTAAAACCTGCTTCTCCCTGATCATTTCATTGCTCTAATTTATGCTGCCACCACAAACGACTGCACAACCAGCCACAGCGGAGGTGGGAATTCACGGACTGAGGGGAGGGGAGGCAGCTGGGTGCTTCTTAAGCTGGTGTAGCTGTCACACCTCTAGTGTTGCAAAATAATTGTGTTCTCATTCACCTGGCTTCTTTCATCGTAACTCATTAGTAAAGCATGCTGAGAAGCTCAGTAAGAAAGGCAGCAGCTTTTGTAGCTTTCTCAATCTTCCTCCCAAATATTATTTCATATATGACCTTTTGACTTCCAAGAAGAAAGAAAAAAAAAAGAAGAAAAAATATTCATTCCTGACATCTTTGGTATGTTGCAAAAATGGTGAGTCTGGCTTTGTTACACTCCGATGTTGTTAATACCAATAAATGCTAAAGATACAAAGATCAGTTCCTGTATAAATCTTGGTTCAAGGATGACGGGCAAGCAGCTCAAAAACATTTCTTCATGTCTTTTTCCCCTAATGTAAAACTCTTAGTAGAAAAATGATAAGGATAAATGGCACCTATCCAACCGATTCCATTATAGAAGCTGGTTTGTCTGCGACAGATGATTCACTATTTATAGTGTCTTTAGTGCATGCCTCACAGTGTACCCTCACAGTCAATCTCAAAGACATGTTATTTAGGCAGGGTAATGTACTCCTTTTCTCTGAAAGAGAGAAACTTCTGCAGACAAAGAAAATATCTTGGGGGATAAAATCTTCTCCTATATTTACAGCCATTCAAAACCTACACAGGGCTTGAGTACAACTGAAAAAGTGCACCAGCATAAAGCCAGGACAACCCTTCTGACTTTGAAACTCCAAAATGCACCAGGGTGTAAGAGCAGCATCTAGCAAAGCTGCCATTTCCTTCTGGAAACATTTAGACACTCCCATCTGGAGCCCAAAACCCAACAAAACCAACTCCGATTTCTCCTAGCACAAAAGGTTTTCAGCTGAACTGGCAGCTGTGACACACATCAAATAACAAGGTGAGAAAATACAGCTCTTGTTTCATGGCAGGCAGTTACACCGGAGACACTACCCGACTGCGGCAAGCAGTGGTCATAGTCAAGCTAGCTCCAAGCTCCTCAGCAGAGAAAAAGCTGTGGAAACCTCCATGCAGGCTGAAAAAAACACGTATCTTTAAGACACTGGTTAGCACAGAGGACATCCACACACTGACCTTAAGCCCAGCAATATCAAGAAGCAGGTAGCGTAATTGTAGCTCAGGAACAGCATTGCAAGGTAAGCTCCAGAAACTCATGGCATTAGCATAGCCTGAGTATGGAACAACTGAAAAGCAGCTATAGAATCCATTTCACTGATAAATGGGTGTACAGCCAGTATTTTAGTTGCCCAATGCAAAATTGCCCTTTTCGCAGTAAAGCCCAAGAATCACTGTTTCTTCCTCCCCACTTCAAAGAAAAATACATTGTTAATATTGAAACATTTACTCACAAAAAAAGTCGCTGGCCCCTACAAGAAGCATTTAGCTTTTTTTTATTCCTCGTAAACATTGTTATTATACTACACATACTGTAAAAATGGAAACAATGAAGTGCTTTTAAAGCAGTTTGGATAATAAAAAAATGAAGCATTTCATTCTGAAAAAATATCACAATGGAAGTTTTCAACATCAAAGCATTTGTCAATAAAATACACAGAACTATCACAGAAAACTGCAGCCCTTTTATTTTTCCTGTTGAACACTTCCAAGTCACTGTCATCAACCACTACAAACAGAGGTTACAATGCTTTGCTTTCCTTTTTTTTTTTTTTAAAGCCTTCATACAGCGACATTCCTCTTTAAAATACTCTTCAAAATACTGAGATACACCATCAGAAACATCTAAATTACCTCTGTGGCCTCATCTTCCAGAAAATACAAAAACATTTAAAAATGTATTATTCAGAACGTTTCAGATCAGGAGTAAGCCCGTTTTACTCTTAGTCCTCTGTATGAATGATACATTGAAAAACTACATCCTAACTGATGTCTGCCAGTTAAACATGTTTTTCTTCTAGCAGCACAGTTACCAAAACTTTTAGAAAAAATATAAACTGAAATCTACGTTACAGGTGAGAAAAAGCATGAGTTAGATTGGCACAGCCCCTGCAAATCCCAAAAGCCTGGGGTTTAGCAGTTATTATCAAAGGGCAGTTAGGATTCCCCGGGGACGCTGACATTTCTGGCAGCAATAAGTGCAGAATCTCCTGGTGCTGGTGCTCGCGCTGCCCGGGGCTCGGGCAGCCCCAGTTCATAGAGCCGGCGGTCTCGTGCGCGTGCTCCTCATCCCGCGGCCGCTCTCGCAGAGCTCCCCGCAATAAGCTATTTTCTGGGAGTGATTCATTGCAAATATAGCTTCTCACATCATTTCTTCCTACTCCTTCCTCAAGGTAAAGAGGGGTCTTGACAGTATTTTCACTTCAGTTCCTTTCAAATAATATTAGAGCTACAAGGATGGGGATGGTTATGCATATGAAAGCTAATGTAATGGGCTAACACCTGACTGAGCTGGAGGTCAGGCAGTACAGATACTGGGACTTCACTGTCAGTCAGGCAGCAGTTCATTAAACCTTCCTGTCCTATCAAGGGTCCCCAAATAGCAGCTTTCCTCTGACTCCAGACACCTGGGTAATTCACTATTTTTTTTTTCCTTTTTAATCTTACCATTACGTCCGCCTCCAAGTTCATAAAGCACACCAGCAAACTTACCAAAAAGCAGAGCAAGAGTCTTCCATGTTTTCCTCTCATTGCAGGTGGCAGTGGGGATTTTTTTTCCTCTTCCACTGTAACCTCGTAAGTCTGCTTTCTCCCAGAGCACCAGTACCAGCCCACTTTTTCTGAAGTGTCCCTGAAGCACTGGACATCAGCCTGTCCCTAACAGAATCAAATGTCTCCCACCAAGGGGTGTGAGGGACAGAAGGGCATTTATAGACTTGTCAAAAAAGATTTGGTGAAGACTTGGTGAAAACTCAAATATTCACAAGAGAAGTGGAAAAAGCGGGGAGGAAAGAGGGCAAACAGGCATAAGGGAGAAATAAGGACCCTGTGGCAATGAGAATATCCCTGCATTTCCCAGTGACCCCTCACAGGTGGCAGCAACTGCAGCAATGCTCCAGACACAAAGAAATGAACATCAAGGGTAAGAAATCCTTCTTCCAGCAGTCTCTCCACAGCATCTTCTCCCCACAGGCTACCCAAGCATGGTAAGAACCCTCTCTCCGTCTTCAGATACTCTTCTGCCAAAATCTTACATTGGGAAATGGTTTCAGGACAAAGAAGATTTTTGAGAATCAAGGATGGGAGCAGGGAAGTTCAGTTTTGAAGAGGATGTGAGAACAGGATCCAGGTCCTCAGGCTGCAGTGGAGGCGAAATGATGTGACTTGACAGCTCAGATGAGTACAGAAGGGAAGGTGAAAATGGCACAGGAGGATGGGGAAAGGGTGACTTGGTGGAGGAATAGGACAGCAGTAAGGGGAAGAAGTGGGATTCTGCTCTAGTTCATCCCTGGCTGAAGTCTTTCTCCCTGAAGGTATGCTGGAGGGTTCATGGACATCAGTGCTGGCTCTTGGGGGTGACGAGCAGGCCAGGCTAGACAGGAGGAGCCACAGCTGAGGCTGCTACCCTTGGGGTTTGGTTCCTGCTGCATGCGAAGGTAAGGCTTTATCCCTGTCAGGGTTTTCACTGGTGTCATCAACAGAAGAATTTGGCCACTACCTTCCTATTTCACAAAGTAATAAAATGCAAAACTGAGCGAACCAGATAAATCTGCAATCGATTGTTAATCCAGCATGTGTTTGATGTGAAGATCTCTTACTGATTAAAATGTTTTAATATTTTAAAAATTCACTATTCAGAACAAGGATTTTATAACTGGCAATGAATCCTCAAGTGAATTTTATAGATCAGTTAAAGTCTAGATGAGTTAAGTATGAAAAGTAAACTTAACATTAAACGCTTAGTTAAGAGTGCCAGAGGACTCATCATTGCCACTAAAGGGATACTAAAGTCAAACCACACCACTTTTTTTCCTTGTTGGAAAAATAGGTTTATAAGAACATTTGCCATCTTTGCATTCTGAGGAAAATAGTGCAAACTTTATGCACCTAGCACTCAGACTATTAAAATAGGTTAGAGAGAAAATCTAAAGATTTAGCTCTACATTTGAGATAATTTACAGTTTTATACCTTGTTGACCCTGCTCCACACCACTGCCCTGTGCAAGACTTGGGTTTCTTATATTCTTGGAAAAAACCTACTATTAAAAGTAAAATTACTTTAGCTTTTCACCAGAATGTTTCAGTTTTCTGAAATTAAACAACTGGTATTTTGGTTTTAGCTCCCTGGCACTGTCCCTTCATCCCAGAGGAAGATGCCAAGTCAGGCAGACTACAGAAAGCAGGAAACAGCAAGTCTTCATGAACCATATCTTGTACAAAGCAAATTCCTTGACCTCTGTGTGCACCAAAAACTACCAGGAGCCAAGTCCATTTGCACTCAGACATCTTTCCTGCTTTCAATACTAGAGGAGAGTCTCTCACAGTGTTATTTCCCACAGTATTACTGCAGTAACAATAGGCAACATACCCAAGTCACAACTCAGGCTGTCCTTCATGTCACAAGAGCTGCAATTTTGGGGGTTTTTATCTGTGTTCTAGACTGAGACTTTAGGTTTCGCTTTTTGATGTCCGTCTGCACAACTTCCACTGCTAAGAATTCATCTCCTAAGCGTGGCCTTCGCAGTATCAGTGCCACCCAGGGAAGGTGATCTAGGAGACTGCTACAAATTAGTGTGCAAGTCCTACCAATGCAACGAAAAATCATTTGATAACAAAAGATGAGTGACACGATCAATATTGTCATAGACAGGAAAGATTCTGAGGCAAGAAAAAAAAGAGATGTTAACTGAAAGGAACAGTAATTTTCAGACTGATAGAAAATACAGATTACTCTTCAATGCCATGAAGACTAAGCAAGCTCACTGTCAGAGAATGCAGTGGAATATGCCACACTTGCCTATGAAATACGGTATCTGTAACAGCTCAGAGGTTATAAACATTAGAAGTCATTTTAGCTATCAGGATGCAAGCCCCACCTGTTCAGTGCATATTTAATCATACCTTAGACTTACATACGATTAAGGTATTTAGTATGCCACCAATAACAGGAATTAATAAAAATGTGACATCAAGAAAATTAAATATAACCCCATTACAATAGAGAGTGACATCAATATTTGATTCAAAAGCATATGAGAAATGATGTGTAGACTACAGAACTGAATAGTCACTATTGGGACTTCATATTGAGAATCATATATATACTCATGGAAATTTTAATAAGGCAATTACAGCACAATAGGAGGATTTGGGGAACAGACAGAACTCAGTCAGCTTATAAAATCTAAACTCTGCTCTAAAGTGAAAAGGAAAAAGCTCCTTTATGGATTATTTGTAAAGAGAACATGCAGTGTAATACACTAACATGCACACTTGCCACTGGACTCTGTGCTGGTGGCACTCATTTTCCTTGCTGCCCTTAAAAGAACACCTCTGTATTTGGCTCTTTATAAGCATTTGATTGGACCTTTCTAACAGCCACTGTTTGCCAGTCCTTACTTTCTCTGCTCATCAACACCACTTCATTCCCTCCAGAGCACTTTCCCTTCTCTTCTGGAGGCTGAAGCTCCTTCAGAAGAGATATTTCTAATTAGCCACTAACAGAAGCTCAAAGCCATCCCTAACTATCCTTCCCAGGCAACTGCCACCCAGCTGCACACAAGCCCATCCAGCCAACGGTCACCAGTGAATGACTCAAACCCAAAGATGCCCTTGCTCAGCTGTTCTCCTTGCTGCTAGACTGCATCACTCAAGAAGCAGAGGTGGTTCAGGTATTTCCTCCCCAGACTGGTCATTAACAGTCTGTGCAGCAATCCCTGCACCGCTGACCAATGTAAACCATCATTTATGTGGCAGCTTCAGAACTCTCTGGAAGAGCTGAAACAACTCCACTTGACCTCTCCTTATGGATATCAGCAGCACATGACCAGTGTTGTGCTGGCTGTTTTCTTATCCACATAATAAACCTAAATTTAGCTGTGACTTTATGTTCAAAATATCTCCCTTCTGCTGTATTTCCTTGTATTTCCCCTTAGTGAAAGCCAGAACACAGCATGCAGTGGTAATCTTTATTTAGTTACATGAAGTTATGGAAAAATCAAGGAAGATTATTACAAAAAAGAAAAAATTATAATTAATACATTCAATTATTGTTCCCTTAATTTATAGTGAGAGGCTTCATGACTTCCAAGACCTGGCAGCTTTTCAAAGCAGACCTGTGAGCCTTGATATGCGAACGGCTCCTGATCTGAGACTTTTTGCCAAAAGGCAAACTCAGAAGAGAAATAAATGGAAGAAATCTAGACTGTCTTTGGAGATTTGCCAAGTCTTCATGAATGGCACCACTTGCAAAGACAGGCAAGTGAAGCATCAATAAACCACTAAACTAATAAACACTGAAATCTCTCTGTTGTATTCATTATATTCACAGCTCTTTCTAGACTTAGATAAGAACCAATAATAATCCATTCGATGCCCTGAATCTGATGCCTGGAAAAAAAAAATCCAAACATACAGATTTGTTTCTATTTTTGTTGTATAAACTTTTCCCTCTAACATGATTTGGAAATCAAACAATCCCTGCTGTTTATTTCTTTTTGAAGAGTTTTAATTTTTCTTAGATGATACGGCTCCCAACTTCAAACCTTCTCTTTATCCCAGAGGTGTGCTTGGAGAGTCTCACTCCACAAAGAAAAACAGTTGAAACAACTGTAGAAACACCCAGTTAGCACTGTCTGATACACTAGCGAAGAACCTAAACATGAACCCAAATGGAAATGCTCTATGGAAATAAAAAGCAGAGGTTTAAGGTGTGTGTGCACTATAGTCATGTGTGAGAGCAGCCAGAGCAGGTGTACTTGCCTGGACTCTGCAGCAGCAGCTTGCAGAGAAAAGGAGAAATACCCAGGCAGCTCACACCATGGCTAAAACACTATGTGAGACACAAAAACTCAGATCAGCTATGGCATGCCCAGCTAGTCAAACAGTCTGCAGCATAATGTGTGTGATTATATCTGTTCCTAGCAACTAGATTAGAGACTTACATCTTGGCCTGGAGGAGTCAGTAAGAGATTTTGGGTCCACTTCCCATCACAGTATCTAGCACACCCTTCTTAAAACTCCAGATGCTCTCAAGGGACTCAAACTCCATTTGAAGCCCTTCACTTGCAGCTGCAGAGAAAAGCTTGGACTGCAGTCTCCTTTGTCGAAGAACCAAGATTTTGGGACAACACGAGCCATGTTCACAGCCTAAATCGCACAGTGACTTCAGCCCTACCAATGCAGAGCATGAACTCAAGGAAGACTTAGCTCAGGAAGAAGCAGTGCCCCAAGTCAGTGCAGCCAAGCCCTGCAGTCACAGCTGTGCCCACCTTGCTCATGTTGCATTGCCCATGTCAAGAAAGGAAATCCTTCCCTGGCCACCCTCCCCCTTCCTTCCCCATGCCGTGCTTCCTCCTCTGCCACGCCAGTGCCAGTGCCCAGCAGAGCTCTTGCTGAGCTCTGGCACCCACCAGAGACTGCACAAGGTGCAGGACCAGGGATGGGAGGAGAGACCAGGACCAGGCTCACCCTTGCCAGGTCCAGACTGGATCCAGCCTGGCCAACTGCAGACCTGCGGGTCCATGGCATGGAGATGTTTCTGAAAGCAGCAGGAGGAAGAGCCTGAAGAGCAGGGATGGGCCAGGTGGTGCCACTGGAGCAGGCAGTGCCTGGTTCCCTGTAGGAGCAGCACACTGCAGCAGCAGCACAATGCAGCACCACCTTCGTTACCACCAGTGGGGGAGCAGACAAGTTGGGGGAGTGTGGGGGCATCTTTTCTCTTTTTTTTCCCCCCTATTAATAGGCAATTTCAGTTTGAGCAGACAAGCATATAGATATCCATTAATATTTGGGATTAAAATCTTTACCCAAGCTATTTTCACTAGTTTGAAACATTTAACAATCTGAGCACGATCAAAAAGCCTGTTCTCTGTACTATTTAAACACTGAAAGGAATGCCCACTTTAAGTTCCCAGTAGATCATTACACTTATTTTAAAAATACAGACATGAGAACACACATTGAGATTTTTCATTTTCTCTTGCACAACACCCAATAAAATCTTAAGCCCTGCAACAAAAAATTACTAGTATTGCTCCTACCACAGCAACCTCACAAATCACCCTTTAATTCCAGCAAAACGAGACAAGATCAGCTCAGAACTGAAGTCTCCCAACAGTATTTCATCTAATAATGGCCATCAAAAACCTAATGCATTTCAACTCTGGAAAAACATCACTTCAGCTCTGGAAACTCTTACCAAGAAATATATTTTGGTTTCCTTTTAGCAGCAGTTTCAGATGGATTGATCAGCCGTACTCCAAAAAATTTCACCTTACTAGCTCTAATGACTTCTTCGGGCAAGTTATCAGAACTTTCTCCAGTTCTTACCCAGAGCTCTTATGTGCAGCTGCTGCTGTGCTGCCAGGGGGATGCCCACAACACTTAGCAGAATTTTTCATTTGTGTTAGTGACTGGATTGCACTTTATATGCTTGGGCAGCACTTTGCAATGCATGTTCTGTCACTCTGGTTTACTCGGAATATGAGTTTTTATTTCTACAGTGGTGTCTCTCTGAGCCACGCAAGTGACAGACGTTAACATACTTTACACCTTGCCTCTGCTTTGACTTCGAGGATTTTGTAAGGTGTCTGGAAGCTGTGCTGGCTGCTGTCAGTGGCAGGTGTCCCATGGGCAACTCAGTGCTGGGCAACTCAGTGCCAGGCAACCCTGCCCGTCTGAACCCAGCGCTCCGCTCTCACCTTTGGATTCTGTTTCTTGGAAAGTGCATAGACAAACTGACCTCTGCATAAACTTTCTCTTGATTTAAACCTGACAGCTGCTTTATTTTTCGCTTTTAAGAACAATATTCTTACAAACAATGTTCACACTAACACAAAACACTTTTAAATATTAGCAAAATACAATGTTTTAAATTGTATTTTATGCACCCATTATTGTCCAGAGATCTGCATTTGTTAGACCCCAACTCCATCAATGCCTGAGGTCATTCCAATCCATAAGAGCCCCAAATCTGCTTGGTGGAACTGTGTAAAAAATACATATGCATAGACTGGATATGAAGAATGGAGGTAGATGTAGTAAAATAATGAAAAAAAACCCTAATGCTGTGGGTATAGTATCATGCTTGAAAGATCAAGTTCAATATTACCTACAGACTCTAGATCTATTCTGCTGTTGCATGTTTTAAATTTTAATTCGGAAAACACGGAGGAAGATTCCATTTTCTTTCCTGGTATAGTCATGTTGATATAAAAGCTTTGCTTCTGCATTATGATAACTATTAAGAGTCTACAAATTGTGCTGCAGATTTACAACATCACAGACTATTCGAGAAACCCTCTAGGTTTAAGGTGAGAAGCGAAAGTTATCTTTCAGTACATGTTCTCCTGAAAGCACACAGGGGAAAAAAAAAAACAAACAAACCAAAACCAACCCTACCTATTAATCCAGCAGCTCCAGTGATTCAGTCTGTAGCACTTGGCAATCTGAATTCAACATGAAACACCTATTCAACCAGGCTACACTGTGTTCCCACCCACTGCCCAAAAATGCCTAAACACAATAACGTGCCAAATCAGAGGATGCAAGAATGACAGTGAATAAGAAGGCTTAGAAGTTTCCTTTTTCAAAAAAAAAAAAATCCTTCCCTCAATTTCAGTCTGTTTTGAGGAAGACAAAGACAACTGCTGATGCAATAAAGAAAAACAGATAGACAAGTGTCTTAAGGTATGACTGTTCATTTCATGCTTTATTAGCACAATCCTATTACATCTTTTTTCCCCCTTCATTTTAATTAACAGAACTGCAATATAATGGAGCCATCCTGAAGGCCTTGTAGTTAAAAGCTGTAACTTCTATTATAAACTCTATTTTTAGTGGTACACAATTTTGGCTAGGGAATTAAAAACCAGCTTAGACTGAAAACTGTCAGGTTTATCTTGAAAACAAACAGCAAAGAGACTGAGGTCTACAATTTGAAGACAATCTGGCAGTGTTGAGTTACAGGTCACTAACACTGCCTTAATTTGAAATATTAACTCTCTCCCACAAAACTCTCCTATCTGAACACTGCAGTACCTCATTTCTCTGTAGGCAGGGTATGCACAGCTTGTACATACACTTAAAGACACTAAATTTGCATCGAGGTGTATTTATAGCTCCTGTTGGTGTGCACATGCCCCCACTGAGCAGTTTCTGCACGGGGCAGCAGCGAGGGAGAGCTTGGGGCAACCTCACCATCTGCCAGCCCAAGGAGAGGTCTCTCTATAACCAAAAGAAAGAGGTCACATAGCCCAAGGTATGAAAAAGCCACTGCTGTCCTTTGGGCACTGGCAGCCCTCAGCTTGTGTCCCAAGCATGCAGCATCCAGATGAGTCCTCCTGTAACCAGACCCCCGGGGACAGCCCCTCCAAAGCAGCTTTTACTGCACCCCAGACGTCTCCCATGGCACTCCCATCACCTGGCCATCATGCCCTGGGGGTGACCCTTAGCACCTCTGTGCTTTGATATGCACCAGGACACTTTTCTTCCTCTCCCCATGTCCTTAGGGACTTAAATGCATACACAAATTACACTTCCCAGCTAAAGAAGCCCCCATTTGAGTTAAAGTCATTAGAAGAGTGTTTGGCTCAGAAGGACCAGGGCTTTTGGGCCAACCTCACAAGACCATGCTTTTTAAACACAGGCACAACTTGGGTGGCCCTACAACCAAGCTCAAAGGTGACTACTCTGTTACACGTGCCCAAACAGAACTGCAGGAGTGAACAGCCCCTGCATCCACCTGGAATGCAGTTGGTATTTCTGGCTCTGGCAATAAATCTCTCATGCTCACCACCGTGTCTGATGTTCAAGACAAGGTTGTATTCCACTCCTCCTGGATACCCAGGCACTGTTTAAGAAGTCCATGACATCTCCTGGTCACTGCAGCAGTCTCGCTCTATCTATATTAAAGGACTGTGATTTCCATCCAAATTTTTTCAGTGTGATGAGAAATTAAAAGAAGAAAAATTTCTTTAACAGCAAATGCCTCAACCCCAGTCTTATTATTTTTTCAAAAAAAAAAAAAACTGACTCGATGGTACAGACAGTTCCAAAAATGTTATGAGCCTCATACACAGACATTTCTCTGAATTAAATAAGAGTCTGCATCAGAAGGGCAGACTTGAATGCTCAGTAAAGCAAAACTTATTTTGCATGAACCTGATATTTACTTTTTATGAAGTTTACATCAAGCTCAGAGAGGCAGTTAGCATGAATTGGATGGAGGAACGATGGCAGTGCTGCCTCAGGAAAGTATGGCACCATTCTGAATTGGATACAAGGTTATTCGATTAGAGGCTCCTGCTTTCTGCTTCATCACAGGCTGGTATATAGATAAAGTTGCATTTTTCTGGAGTGTAGAATGAAGAACAAAATTAAATATATCCTTCTCTTTTCTCTGGAGGTACGTTTCATAAAGGTAAAGACAACCCTGAACTCCTTAGACAGCAAGGGAGAGGCGAGATGGTATCTCTAGCCCATAATCTGTTACGCTGATTACGGAGCCAGAAATGATGGGAAGAGAGGTCTCAAGGAGCTTGTTTCATTTTTCAAAACAACTAATGGACAAGATGATAATAACAGCTTTTTAAAGACTACAACCTTCACTTATCAAAATAGAATCAAATTTACTTTTTGTCATTGACTTCAACAGGAGAGGATTAAGAGATGTGATATTTTGGCCCTGTAACTTTTGCAGGGGTGTGATGAGTTGAAGAGCAGTTTGCCCTTCATTTGCCATTAATTTCACATTCTTAAACACCTTCATTTCTTTTAACTGTAACATTCCTCTTCTATGTTTATAATCACACTTCTATTAAACATTAAAGTTTAACTTTATATTAAAAGGTTTCCTTTCTTATGACACGACGTATATGTACTACACCACAAAACGTCAACACCCCCCCTGCACATTCTCACTGTCAGCACAGGAAGATTTAGTGGAGAAAATTAGCCAGAGGAAGACACTTAAAAAACCAGCAGCAGAAGCAATCAATGTGGTTCCTGTGTGACCATCAGTCCTTGGGTCACTTTATCCAGCTGCACATGCTCACAAATCAATGTCTGTGCATAATGTGCAAGACAACAGAGCTAACACGTAAAGGTAAAGCAGTGCCTGGGCTAGTGGAATCATCTATAAAGTCTAACTGGTTTGCTCTAAGGTGTGCTGAGGACACTAGGCAAGGCAGGTAACCTCCAACTAACACACTGGAAAAGGCCAAAGGACAGTGACATAATGAGAGCACAGAAGAGTTGGAGCGCTGAAGCAGGTCCCTCACTCATCACATTTCTCACACAATCCATTTACAGATGTTTGTTATCTCACCATCAATGAATCAATGGATTTACAAGCTTATTATGCACAGTCAGGCTTGGATTATAGCACATATTAAGACAACATATGAGGTTTTTTTAATACTGAAACAATGTTTTGCTTGTTTAATTTTTAAACACCTACTACTACGAAAGCACAAATCTTACTACCAGCTTTTTAAGCTATTACCTCAAGGTCATCTCCAACTGTATACAACTCATATACATTACCAGTTGCAAAAAAAAAAAAAAAAATAATCTTTAGAATGGTTTTATATATTTACCAATCACAAGTTTGGACCTTAAATCAGTCAAGTTACTTGAGTTCGATGCAAACGGAGAAAAAATGTATGAATTAATTTCAGTAGAGATAAAAATTACTCACCAGTATTTCCATTCAGAGAAGCAATGTAATCCATAGTGGTGGTGCTGGCAGCAGGGCAAGGCTTGCAATGCATCAGAGGAAGGAAAGGAAGCTGGCTTGCCCATGAGGGATAGCAAAGCCAAGTTAAGTTGTCAGACTACTCCATCCCACAAGAGGCTGAGGATGACAGCACTATTTTGTTTATTATTTGGTCAGCAGCTCTTTGGTGCCTGGTCCTGTACAAGAGAACAAAGACAAAGAAAGACACCAGTAAAAATGAAAACAAAAGTAGCCACAGTAGATTTAGCCCAGAGCATTATGAAATACAGAGGTAAAGCTTCAGAAACTGAGCATCTTCCATAGTGGCTTCAGACTGGTATGCTCTGTTGCCTCCTAATCAATATTCAACAAACAAGAGGTGGCCTTCCTCTCTCAGGAGCTAATGAGTGGCTAATGACCCTAATCTGGTGTATAACAGATTGTTAATACTGGTACAAGAAAAGCCCTAGTGAGACAAGCAGTTGCTGGCAGAACAGGAGGGCAAAAGAGTCATTTCATTTAAACTGGACACAAGCTGCACTTCTCTCAGAAAAGTTATGCTAGTTATTTGTTATGCAGCTCTGCCTTATACAAGCAGAACAAAAATTAAAGGATTGTGATATTTTTAATATTACATTTATGAAGATGATTACCCAGCTGCTATTTCATTTCCATCTGTGTTCTGCTGCATTTATACCATTAGTGCCACACTGTGGTTAGAGAGACAGACAGACTCATATTCTGGAGGAAAAAAGTGTGACTGACAGTTACCATTTAACTTTGTGGAGTAGCAACAAATGGGCTTTTCTGTGTACTGTTGCCTATAAATTATAATGGCTGTTTTCTTTTTTTCTGGCTTTTCAAAATCAAGCAAGAAACAGAGAGCAAACCCCAGCAGTTCTCTGCTGTATTGAAGGAAGTTACCCCCATGGTAAATTTTCAAAGTTTCAGCTTAGAAAGACTAAATGAAGTCCCTCCCAGAAGGCAGTACACGATATATGTTATATTAGGAAGATATTGCAATACGTCGAATATCCATTTGCCTTCTTTTTTAAAAAAAATATTTTTATATAATTCTACATTCATGCACCATAGAACTGGTCTTCATCTGTCTGTTATCCTATAATACAGGACTGCTTCCCACATGGCAAATTAAACAGTGTTTTCCAGTCAGTTGTAAAAGAGAGTTTTACAGGATACTCTCAACGTGCTTTGGAACAAGGAACCTCGTGGCCATCTTGAACAATCCCCCAGCATACTGGATCCTGAACAGGGCAGCAATTTTCTGCCAGGAAGTTCCCTAGGCTGTCTCCAGATGAATTCCTAGTTCCTCAGTGAAAAGCAAAACAGGGTCTACGACCTGACTGCAAAGAAAACAGGTGCTCCTGCCTTTTCTCCTGCGTCTCTCGAGTGTCCTGTCCAAGGCCCTTGAGCTGATTCTCTAGGCTCTGTTAATGGACTCCCCAAAGGGCTTTAGGACCAGCAAGCCTGCTCAGAGAGCCACCTGAGATTAAAAGTGTCATTAGGTACACAAGGGGATACGACCAGTCGAGCAGAGCTCACAGTACCAGTACTTAACACACCCCTGAGTCTTCCTCATGTGCCCATGGGCATTCCCCTTGTCCCAGCTAACCACCCTTTCCTCATCACAGAAGCTCAGCACTGTGCTTCCAGCTCATGTTCCTTGTCACCCACCTCTCAGATCTACTCTGATAGCTCCTACTACTTCCTGGGGCAAACACACTTAAGTTTTATATCCCTTATGATCCTGGATATTGATTTCAAGAGACTACAGCTGATCCAGGGTGTTGGACCCAGGCAGGAGGTATTTCCCTATTGATGCACCTTTATACCACTGTCCCACTCCCTGTGAAAACCTCTCTATAGCCACCTCTGATTTCACTCTGGTTTTGCTGCAGGGCAGTGTAATATAACCAGCCCCAAAGTGGAGAACACTTTTTGGTTTGGACTTTTTTCTAATGCTACATATTATTACCTATGTTTGACACCAGGCAGTCAAACTCCACCCAAGCCACTATCACAGCATTTCTTGAAGAGAAGCAGAAATCAGCACCTTTGCTGTTATTCCTTTCCTTTACAAATAAGTGCACCAGGCTGATTTTTCTAGAACGAGCCTCAGCTGTTTTCAGACTGTCACTTAACCTCTACCTCTTCAGCCTGAAAACAAGCAGCTCCTTTTCTCCCACATTTGACACCTTTGATTGGGAATTTTCCTCTTCATAGCTGGTTATTCAAACTTAGAAGAGCTGTAAATGGTAAAAAAGGTGCACGAGCCTTATTTTCTGAACAGCAGAGGAGAATGGAGAATTGGAGTTTTTTTTCCTCTTTCTGTATTTTACTTCTTGATCTCTGTTTCTTGATTTCTTCTTTTATGAAATGAAAACCATTTGCTTATTTTCCTGGGTATTAGCTGCCAGAGCTGCTGACCATTCACATTTGCTATTGATTACAACAGTAGTTCAGGGTATTCCTTAGATATAAAAATCAGGCCTATTACCTGCATACACAGGTTCTAAAAATACACTGTTCCCAACACAGACTTTTTGTTGTTTCAGGCAGCTATCCATAAATCTCTTAAGGCTCTGAAACTCAAGGACTTTAGCTTATCAAGAAACAGCTTTATCCACGTATGAAGCCAGCTTTCCATATGTAACAACCTTGCATTTATTTACACATCAAATAGAGACCCACATTCTGTCCCAGTTCATTGTGGTAAATTCATCATGATAAACTCAGAGAAACTACACTGTGTTCAAACACTCTGGCAGCGTGTGTGGGGTCAGACACCACCGATGAGAACAGGATTGCTGGCTTGCACCCATTCTGGTTGGATGCTCTGGAATCCTCCTTCTACAGACAATTGGAGCAATACAGATTTTTTTAAATAAAAGAGTATTCATTTATTTTATCACTGGTCCAAAACTGCAAAAGCATGCAACTGAGAGAAGAAAAGAGAAACCACAGGGAATAGCAGGAGCCTAACTTGTACTTCTGCCTTTGAAAGTCAGCTCTTCAGTTAGTTAAAGGTAGTATTACCCTGAACTAAAAATCAACTGTTCTCGTGGGTTTCAAATGCACTGTACCTTCTTCTTCCCTAGGAGACAGAGTTTTTCCTGAGTTAACTTCTGTCTTCTCAAAGACAGAGAAAAAAGTGTAGCAGCAAATCTATCTTAGAAGTAATAACTTACCCATTATATTGGAATAGTATTTAAGTGACAGCAAGGCAATCAACAAAAGAGCAACATTTTTTGTTCAGTCAATCTCCTTTAGAGTGATAAAACAATTTAAAGCCCAGGCCATTAAGATGCTGAGGAAAGAAGGGAGGAAGAAACCTGGGGAAAAAGAATCACAGCAATATAAAATATTCAGAGTACTTACACATGATATAGTTTCAGAGACAGTGGCCGCAAAATAGGAAAACAATTGCAGTGTTTGAAAACGAGAGCTGGGCAAATCAATGATTGCTAGTCATCAACCATGCCTCACACACATCAGTTATTCAATCAGAATCCTTCCTTCATCCTCCTCGACAGAAACAATAAAAAACTACTTTATGCAGTTAAGCCTCAGTCTGTATATCTGAGGAAGACAGGAATCAGATAAATTCATTTTAAGGGGGAAATTCTTCTTCTAATTTCCCTCATAGGCAGCAGTTTTCTGGCTCTCTGCAGCGTCCTCCTGTGCGATTCTCCATCACGGTTATTGCAGAAGCATTCACATAGAAATAGTGGTGGCAATAGCTGGATTCAGGGGCCCCTTCTGCCAAATGAAACCAAAAAGCATTCGGTATTGCTGACCCTGGGGGGCATCACCTAACTGGGAGGGAAAAGTGGGAGTTATTGGTATCATATGTTCCAGAAATACATGATTAAAATACCAGGGAAACCTGTTCTCCTACATATTTTCTTCATATACTTTTAGCATTCCTATTGGCATGGTGTGTAAAAGCCCTTCTCCTGGGAGGTAATCACAGTTGGATAAGCCCTTTGTAAACAAATAGCAAAAAGATGGCTTCAGCCTGAAAATCAAAGAGGACCTACCATGGAGAAAGTCAGAAAAGGAATACCAGGAGGCAGACTCCATTGGGAAGGTCTCTTCCAATCAAAATGACTCTATGAGTCTATGAGAGGTCATGGTATCCACACACAAGGAGCCTCACACGTTTATCTGCAGCCAGCGTGCATCTTAAGAAGCAACGTGAGGGACAGCAACAAAGACATTTCCAAGATGTGTCTTCAGACTGTGAAGGCAGCTTGAGAGAAGATGCTGTTTGCAAATGCAGCAGAGCCAGGCTGGTGTGGTGGGATGACCTGTCACTGCTCAGCGAGAGGTGATCCATCGGGAGAGGCTGCGACCAGAGGGATGGGGAAAAAGTTAGTGTTTGGCAGGGCTACAGTGGTCAAGGTCAGAGAAAAGGATGTTGTGGTAACCAAGGCACAAGTAATTAAAAGTCTAGACAAGATTATTAAGGACTTCTCGTTAGGCTCCTAATCAAAGATATCTCTTGAGATCTGGGGAGAGTCTACATCCCACAGTCACTAGTGACAGTGCCCTTCCTCTCTTCTCTGTCCAGCCCTCCCACCTTCCTCTCTCACGCCGACTCTTCCACCTCTTGCCCTCTCTTCCTTTGTTCTCAATTAAACCCAGGCTAAAAACAACAGATGAAGCCGCTTCTGTCATAACTGACACCACACAGTAAGCATCGTATTAGCTAATGCATTAAATAGACACTGAAAAACATGGAAAGGGATAAATTATCCCCTTCTCTGTTTGTTCAGCTGCTGTGCCCTGTCAGATGCGTGTTGTGGTGTTTGTTTGTTAAACCTGCCTTGCAAAGAGCAATATTCAGAGAGCTCTGGTGCTGCCAGTGCCCAGGCAGACGTCTCCCTGCCCCATGCTAGAAGCGTGTTTCCTCCTTCCCTTCAAAAGGGGCCGTAACCTCCACCTTCTGTGACTCTTTCTGGGGTTTGTATTTCAGGAGGACCTCATGGAATTGGGTGTATTGATCTGGAGCAAGCATGGAATGAAGATGGTTAAAAACGGGAGCTATATGTAGGATAGTCCAAAATCTGAAAATACATGAAGAAATCAAGCAAGTTCTATCCCAAAGCTGTGGGAAAAGGAACATGATAGTTCAGTTCTTGCTGTCACTATCAGGAAAAGTGTCTTTTACCAGCTTTTTCAATCTTAAGGATAGATTCAGGGAAGGATACAGGCTTCGGACTCGTATTGCAAAGGAAGATCAAGCCTTTTTGCAACTTCTTTTTCCAACTAATTGACACGTTCCGAATCACAGAATGGCAGGGGTTGGAAGGGGCCTCTGAGGATCATTCAGTCCAAACCCCCTGCTAAAGCAGGGTCACCTAAAGCAGACTGCACAGGATCACGTCCAGGCAGGTTTGGGATCTCTCCAGAGAAGGAGACTCCACAACCTCTCTGGGCAGCTGCTCCAGGGCTCCACCACCCTCACAGGAAAGAAGTTTTTCCTCCTGATCAGACAGAACCTCTGTGTTCCACTTTGTGCCCATTGCCTCTTGCCCTGTGTCAGCTGAAAAGAGTCTGGCCCCATCCTCTTGGCACCCACCCTTTAGATATTGATCAGCATTGATCAGATCCCCTCTCAGTCTTCTCTTCTCCAGGCTAAGCAGCCCCAGGGCTCTCAGACTTTCCTCATCAGAGAGATGTTCCAGTCCCCTCAGCACCTTTGTAGCCTCCACTGGACTCTCTCCGGTAGTTCCCTGTCTCCCTTCAACTGGGGAGCCCAGCACTGGACGCAACACTCCAGATGTGGCCTCACTAGGGCACGGTAGAGAGGGAGGAGAACGTCCCTTGACTTGCTGACCACACTCTTCTTCATGCACCCCAGGAGACCATTGGCCTTCTTGGCTACAAGAACACACTGCTAGCTCATGGTTATTCTTGTTTGCAGATCACAAATGACAAGTGATTCTTACACAAAATCACCCATAAAGCATTCTAGCTAATTATCTATGAAGTCCTAAAGACCTTCCTTGATATTGTGCCCCACCTTCCCATTTGTACTAGTTGAGCTCTCACCTTGAGTTCTGACAAGTCCATAAAGACAGATGTGCAAAGAGGTGGCAGAAAATGAAGGACAAGGAAGGGGAGGGGGAAAGCAGTGAATTTTCAGAAGTGTCAGGGATTCTTAGGAACTTAAAAAAGGAAATGTTTATTCTTTAATATGAGATGTAAAGGCAATCACAGTCACGCAAGCCTAGAGTCACACAGGCAAGAATTAATTTCAGAATGGATATTGGCCATTCTGCTTAACTCATGGCATTTATTCTTTCTGCTGGCTCTAGCTGCCAAGTACACTTATTCAAGGAAACTTGCCAGGCTACACTAAGTTTAAGGATTATACTAAGGATTAAGCTCATAAGCATTATACAGCACTCTTTACAATAGTACTTGGATATTAACATTTTTCACAAATCACTTGCACAAAACAACCTGGGGTGGGGGATTCTCATACTATAAGCACTGCAAATATGAATGCAGAAATTTGTCTGAACTTGCTTTTTTTCCCAAAATAGCAGGAATTTCCTGGGGTATAAAAAATCCAAAAACATTTGGCCTAAGCTATTGAATGAAAGCACAAATAATGGGACACTGCAACATGAAAGACAACCACTGACACTGCCTTCTGAGAGCTCCTGTTGCTGCAGTGTAGCTCCCTTTTAAAGGTAAACAGCACAGCCTCCATAAATCAACACCCTTCTAGACTTCAAAGCCACTGGGATATCCCCATCAATATATCACTCAAGTCAGAAATTAGCTCTAACATGCTATATGATCAGTAAATAGTCAGAGTTAGCAGTCAGAGAGCAAAGGAGTGTTGATAGGTCCAGTCAATTATTATTTTCCTGACAAAATAATATCTCCAGGAGATCTCTTACTTGTGTTTCTGAAGCTAATATAGAGTCATGCTTCAAACGATGGCCCTCAGATGCCATAAATTTCCAGGATCTGCACCAGAACACTCACTCGCTTCAGACACTTAAAACTATAAAGCTTCAAAGGAGACAGAACAAACATTAGTTTAGGTTGTCCAAGAGAGCATCTGCATCTGAACCAGCCACATGTGGAGGCAAACAGCTTGAGCCGCTCCCTCCAGCTGGGGTAAGTGACCTCAGCTTAAATCTTCCTGAACTGCGACTAATGACCCAGAACATCCATTGCAACAATTAAAGCAAATAAACAAACACCCTGAGGACTTCTGACAGCCTCTGAATCTTCTCCTTCTCTGTCCCTGTTATCTTTACTGATCATCTTGATACTAATCATGAAAAACAGTTGCCAGGATCTATGAGAGCTCTTGAAACCCCAAGCTGTGTGCCACAGTTTGCCAGAGGGCTACCTTAGCTCCAGAGTAAGGTGACAGCTGGCCAGGAGGTGGATAGCACACCGACTGGAAAGAGTCAAGCACATAAAGACAGTCCAGTCAAACATTCTGCCCTTGGATAAAGAAATGCAGTGCATTGAATGAGGTTTAAGCTTATCAAGTGTGAAAAAAAAAAAAAAAAGGCTAACAAACTAGAGGCTTTTCCCCTGAAAGGAAGTTGAGAAGGCTCCAAACTCACCCTCAGTGCCATCACCCCCGGGCCAGCACGAGCAGGTCAGCCATCTACTGCTCAAGACCAAACCAGCCTAGAAGAAACTGAGGCCAGTTCCTCCTGATATGGAGGCTCGTAGCCATGAAGGCCAGATTCTCACAGGCAGGGTTACAAAAGGAGAAGGTGGCCGCTGCCAGCTTTTGTCCTGTTTGTATGACAGTCCCAAGAAAGGGAGAGGAAGGCCCCTGATGTGGCACAAGCAGGCCTACAGCCCCCAGATGTGGCCATGCTGCATCCCTGCTCCTGAAACGGCACCACCGTTCCAAGAATACTCAGGGCCAGACTGGGAACCTGCTCAGTAGCCCAAAAGTACAGGGATACAGACAGGCCAGCAATGTCCTGGGGTCTGATCCCTGCTTCTTACATCCACTTTGCCTTTTGCAGCAGAGAATAATTGGATAAGGTGCATAAACAACACCCAGGGTCCCTCCAAGCCTGCACAGAACAGCAAGGACATGACTTTGTCCGTCTCCTCACCATTTTTTCCACCAGTTCAAATTGCCCACACCAGCTTTGTGTTCAGCTTGAACATCTTTTCCACAAAGCTTCATTTCTGTTCAGTTCCTGCAATAAATGTATTTGGTTATGATGCCATGATGGAATTACAATAATCAAATTTAACAATGACTAAGCTGTGTGTAAGCTGCCTAGCTCATGTAAACACACATCATCGTTTTGCCAGAATGTGAAATGTTGGTCTTTGGTTCTGTAGCTTCAAGTAATGACAGCATAATAGTACAAGGAAATTATAATATGGCTTGCTTGAAGCAGGCTTCTCTTCTGGACAAACATTCTTTACAGCCACTAGAAGTGCTCTCAGCTACATTTTGGCTGCAGCTGCGCTTCAAAATCTTCCTGATTAAACACACCTAAAGAATGGGAAGATACTCCTCTTCCCAACAAAGTCTTAGTCTTGCAAGTCAGACCAGAAAAAAGAGCCTGCTTTGGGTTGATTGCCAGTCCCCCTCCTCCCTCTTAGCCTTTTCTTTTCTATGGTGGCTATATATTTTGCCCAAAATCTCTGGTTTCATTTATAAAGAAGTCTCTAGCCCCTTTGATCGCAAAGAAAACCTTTGAAATGTGAAATGAGTTTAAACCAAGGCAGCAATGTGTGCTCAAGTCTTCAGACACCTGTAATAACAGTAGTTGGATGTGTGAACTGTCCTATCCACGTCAGTGGAGTGCAAATTCTAAAGCCAAGTTAAACAGAAGACACATGGTCCAGTGATTAGATCATTATTTTGGCATTTGTGATGTTCAGGTTTAGTTTTCTGCTGATCCACAGAGTTATGGGAATTTGGACAAGTCATTTGGCAGAAGGTTCAAACCACGTCTGCTTCCCAGTGGGGACCTGGGGTCTGGCTCGTGCCAGACTGGCAGGGCTCTGCCTCCTGCTCTCCCTACCCACTGCCATCCACGGTTAGATCTGCACAGCATCACAGCCTGGAAATATTTGCAAATCACCAGATTGTACTTTCTGAACAGACCAGGGTCTCAGAGTTCATTAACTCCACATATTATGAGAGGATGCATTTATAATGACAATATACAACAAATTAAAAGCAGGACAACAGAGCTGAACAGTGGAAAGAAAAGAGACACACACTGTAACCACAGCCCTGTGACTTGGGCTCTGATAGAGTTCCTGCATCACATCTTAAAAGAGGAATTTAATGATGTTTAAACGTTTCTTTTTTCTGACAGCAGACGAAACAGTAAGTTAATGGAGTAACTACTGCCAAAGATTAGTGAGGAAAGGTCTGGCTCTCCTAAAAAACACAGTAACATGATAGAGAGGGATGTGTACATGTGTGTGTAAAATTAATACAGTTTTACATATAGTTTCCCCATTAAGTGAGTATGTATTTAGATCAGCAACCCTACAGAAACAAACACTCCTTTATTTTCTCTCACCACAGTTATGACAGATACACAATATCAGAGTACTCACTGAAATAGCTCTGGCTGCAATTTATACTTTTCATTTCATCAGAATTCTTGCCATGTTAAAGCCCAGCAAATCCATAACTTTATGAATGCAGACCGATCTGCTAACATCAAGAAAGAGAACTGTGAGGAGAAAAACAAGTCTGCACCTAGGTATGCTATTGAGGAATTTAGCCCTACACTGTATTTATTCTGGCCAGACTCTTATCTCTATGGATGTCCAAAATTCAAATACATATAAAACGCTACCACTAAAAACTATTGCAGGGATCAAATCTGGAGCAGAATAAAAATTATGTACAAGAATCAAATCTTCCCTCCCATTCCTCAGACCACTGATACAAGAAAGAAGGGAATTTCTGCCTTCAAGCCAGCCTTTCATAGAAAGTGAGGTTGTCCTATTTTTCTGCCAAGCTTCAGGTAGCTTACAAGGATAAGGTCATATCTTTTAAGATGTACCATTAGCTTCCTTACTGCTGGAGAAAATTAAAAAGGAAAATTGCCTGTCGCCCCCAGAGAGGTAAGCTGATGATGAAGGCTGAAGTCTGCTCAGATTTTCATTCCTGGGCTTAAGACTTTAAGGTTACCTTATTTATTTATTTTCATGCATCTCGAGGGCTGTTTAAAATACAAAACCTACCACGTATTTGCTTTCTTGCAAAGAAGATAAATTGGGCTAGATTGTCGGTGTGCTGCATATACACAACCCCAACTTTTAGGTGATCTGGAAGGTCTCAGGTAATTTTATCTTTTTGATGGCATGTAATCTTCAGTGCTAGAATGAGACACATTTTGTCTCTCGTTTCCTCTCACCATCTAACTTGTGGCTGGGCTGATGATGCCAGGATTGATGTGCCTAGGAAGAGATACTTGCTATTTTCATTGCTTATATGTTATCTTTTAGTTTTACTGTTATTTTTTCTGCACACTGTTTGGAGAGCAGTAGACCTATCACACTGCATCTCTTTCCAAGTGCCAGATTACTCATCCAAGCAATGACCTTACTTTACTTCTGGAAGCCTAAAGATGCATTTGTTAAAAGAGGCAGTTGGACACATTGAGATAGCCTGCCGGGCATGGTAACTTTGTCCATATGAAAGATGCTACAGAAACTGATGTTTCCTGGAGCATCCTTTTGCTTGGATAGCTTATAGCTGACTCGTTCAGCATAGCTCCTGTTTTACTGCTATGTCTCGGGGACATTTTTTAAGCCTTCAAGATATAAAGAAAAAGGATACATTAAAGTAGCCGTAAAAGTATGTTTAAAACTAACAGAGGCAAACAAGCTTGTTTGTTTGTAACGTCTGCTCATACCTAGGTACAACAGACCTTGAGGGTTATCTCTGCTGGAGAGATGCATAAGCTGTGGTTCTGCTAATAATAAGGATGATGGTAATAATAATGATTGTAATAGCAATGATGATAAGAAGGAGAAGGAAAATTGTAGCAGCATGCTCAAATTATTATCTGACCTCATTTTGTGAGCCATGTAAGATCATTAGGTCCATAGAGAGATGCTCTGCCTGCCAAATGAGGCCAGCTTACTTGGTATCTTAGCCCATGCAGCACACAGTCCAGAGCCACACTGGAAGCCAGGCAGGCAAGCCAGAGTGTGAGCCTGCGAGGGCACGGAGTTGTCTCAGGAGGTAGTCAGGGACTGGTAAGTCCTGAAGAGCAGTGACATAACCTGAATTCTCCTGAAAAAAAAAAAAAGTGTTGGCAAATTACCTTCACAACGTCAAAGGCCAGGCAAGATTTGCAAGTGGTTTTATTACACCAGTAAGTGGTCTTGGAAAAATCAGACAAGTTGTGAAACAGATGAGCCATGCTCAGATATCAAAATATCACATATAGCATCCTATTCCTCCCTGTTCCCTCCCAATTTCTAGCCTTGATATGTGAGGGCCAGCACATAAGCAAAATGTCTTCCTTCTTCAACAGATCACACAAAGCCGTTTGACTGCAACAGGATTTTCTAGTCGCTAGAAACTGGCTGACCCTTTCTTCCCTGTCTACCTGGAGGAAGAACAGACAGCACACCACAGCATTTAAAACAGTGATGACTGCCCCATTTAATATCTGAGGGGGTCAGAAGTCATCACATCATGTGGTCCAAGTTGGCAAATACGGCACAAAAGAATTGCTTGGAGGAAAAACAGATTTTTCTTGACCTTAGACAGACACTTCTTATTGCTGCCTTCCCAGCAACACTTCTTTTGAGCTCCGTGGACCCACTCAGCATTCCACTCTCATCAGCTTTGCAATCCATCTTCAAGATACTGTCACTCCACACTGGAGCACACCCACCAACCGAGTCTGCTCCCTCCAAAACCCTGCTGGTCTTCGTCATTACAGAAAGGAGCCACATTCAAAAATCTGGCCTGTCTCACAACAGCAACAACCATCCACCAGCTTTTAAGACAGTATTTCAGTTAATGTCTGAGTAACGGCAATTAGTGAACGAGAATCTCAAGAGAACCAAGCAAGGACAAAATAACCATGGAATGTGTGTCCCTGTTACCATGTACAGTGTCATTACCTTACATATACAAAGGTTCTTGGTGGCCAAATCATAGAATTATAGACTCACAGAATGGTTTGGGTTGGAAGGGACCTTAAAGATCATCTAGTTCCAACCCCCTGCCACGGTCAGGGACACCTTCCACTGGATCAGACTGCAAATCGTCTTCCAGGAAAGGACGTACAGCAATAAACCCCATCCTGTGGCCAGTCTGTCACTTATACAGACACTCTGCAAGACTTTATTAAAGTGATGGCTTGATGCAAAACCACAAGCTCCCAAAAGAAAAGTAGAAATACAGGTACATGCAGCCATCTGTGCACCTGAAACCAAGAAGATTCCAGAAAGCAAATGCTTTACTATTTTAGGCCGTTTCCTTTCCCACTTCTACCATTCAATGTACTACTACTTTTTGCACAAAGGAGACATGGGACAAACAATGCATTTTCCTTTAGATCATCACTGAATGTACACAGAGTTTAATTTACAGACCAAACCAATCAACAGTATGAGAATAGTATTTATCAACAAATTCACGTTTTATTCATATATGCAGAATACCGCTATGCATAAAACATGATCTGAAACATAGCTTTATGTATTTTCACCAGGCAAACTTAAACTTTGATTTACATCCATTTCACTAAAACTTTATTGCTTCCTCGTCAGATAGGACAGATTCCTTTCTGTACCTTAGATGGTAAATATAGTTAATGTGCTGAGGCTGCAATGGATCAGCAGTGAAGCTGTTTAATAGTGACATAAATTATTTCAGTGACTTTCCTTGCAAGTGAGAGATGACTCCATGTGCTATAAACTAATACCAAAGGAATGATGCTCTTTCATGCTAGCAAAGTGCCTGAGCTATATTGTTTTTGTATCCTGTTGGGGATGCTACAAATGCAGCATGTATTACAACTATATGCACTTAGGCCATTTTTCTTTGCTGTTTTTAATGCTCTCCTGCACTGAAAATTGAGCTTCAGTGTCTGAATGAAAGCAAAGCCAATTACTTTCTTTGAAACCTCTCCTTAAAGTCTGAAAATCCCAACAGGTTTTTAAAAACCCTTTCATTTCCTTACAAATATGTTTTAAAACAATTATGCCTGTAGGTAGAAATGAAGAGGTGCGAGGCGTGGCTGACGCCGGGTGGCTGGGGAGAGCCACACACACGTGCCCACGAGCCCTCTCCCACCCTGCAGCAGCTGCTCAGCAATGCTCCAGCTCCATCAGCCTGGCCCTTTCTCCAGAGACCCTGCTTTGGTTTCCAGAGCCTTTTGTTCAAATGCACTTCTGCTATGAAACCAGTTTCTATTTGCCCTCAGATTGGTCACTTATAAAAGAACTTTGATGTATGCAGTGGTTCCTCAATAGACACCACAGGAATACAGGGGAGCACGGCAGATGTTTATTACAGTGCCACAAAAACTGTGCCATCAGACAGCTACCTGATGCACAAGTTCATCCAAGAGCAGTTTCACCTGTTCAGTGCAGCTGTATGGCCTGTTTACTTTAGTCCTTGCTTCCACAAGGAATTCATCCTCTTTCCTCCTTTGTACACGTCCTTACTATGAACTTAATTGTCATTTCCTCTTTCTGCTACCTCCCACCAAGGCAACTTTGGCAGTCTTACAAAAGGTGCCTTTGCTGCTTGGTTTTATCCTCCACCGTCATGAGGAACCTCATACAGGACATTGGGTCCTCACTCCCTGCTTCTTCTCTCTCCCCCAAGCACTCCTTCCAGCTGTGTTTCCCTCTCCTCTCCATCTCTTTGCATGAACTTAAACTGGCCTCCTGCTTTACACTGTCCTTTATCTACCTCTCTGCAGACCAACACTAACCACTTTTCATCTCCATGAATCCCAGAGCCCCAGTAGAAGCTCCACAGCCAAGTCATCTTCTCCTAGCACCCTCTTCCCTGGTCAGTGATTTTGGAGAGGAATGAGAGGTGTGACACAGCAATGTCAGAGCAAGGCAGGCAGCTCTCTAGGAGGCTCTCTGGAAAAGCTTTTCTCCTTTTTCTTTCCCCAGATGACTGTTGCTTATGCTTCTTTTGGTTTTTGATTTCTGCTGCACAGCTCTAAAACTGGTCCCTGTAGAGTATTCTCTACTGGGAAGAGGAGGGGGCTGTACCTGGCGAGTTTGTACCTGGCCACATGAAATCATCCGCCCTGCAGGGATTAAAGCAGGTTTCCCCCGACCAGAGTCCCAAGCCATGCATAAACACAGCACCCACAAACTTGACAGCAACATCAGGAGGCATAAGTGAGGAAAGACAGGTGTGGGTGAGGGTGTGGGTGTGAATGTGGTGGAAGGAAGAGTGGAGTGGAAAAATTATAAAGTTAAGAAGATTAATTTTTTTTTCCCATCTCTCTGAGCAGAGAACTCTTCCTCTGATACAAGAGAAAAGTCCCAGAGAGCAGCAGAGCCAGAAAGAACAGAGCAGGTAACATCAGCACTGTGGGCTGAGTGGATGGGCAGCTGTATTTAGTGGCTGATGGTGTAAGAAAGAACAATTATTAATGCTGGGAGTTGGCTTTGTTAGGACTTAGAGACAAGTGAATCCATAGCTGCACATCACACTGCCTCCCAGGCACAGCTGCTCGCATGTTAAACCTATTCATTCCTCTTCTTTTATCCAGAAATGTAACCTGCAGATCTCTGCCTCTCTGTGTGTGTCACTTCTGAGTACCCACCACCTGTGTCTCTTCAGGCTCGTAAGAAGTCACCGGTCCCTCTTAGGAGTGGTGTTAACCAGCCCACGCTGCTGCCCTCCCCTGGGTCTGCTTCATCGCCTGCCATTTCTCCTCAACACGTGTGCTCCCTCCTCAGAGCCCTCCGTGGCCGCTGGCAAAGCCTCTGCCTGGTCCCAGCGCAGCCCCGGTTTGATGACAGTTTGATGGCAGTTTGCTGAGCGCAGCAGGCACGCCACTGCCCCACTCCCCAACAGGCGTTGCTGTGGGTGGGAAACCCGGCCCTCCGCAGGCCGTCCTCCTCTTCTCATCACTCCAGCAGACAACGCAAGAAAAATTTCAGCTTTGCTTTCAAAATTTAGGTGAAAAGTGTGGGTGGTCTGCACCTCTCCTCTATCAACTCCTATGGAACTTTTTTTTTTTGGTATAGGGAGGAGGCTCGGGGAGTGCCTTGTGGATGGAATAGAATCATAAGGGTTAGAAAAGACCTCTAAGATCATCAAGTTCAACCATCAACCCAACACTACCATGCCCACTAAACCATGTCCCAAACTGCTACGTCTACATGGTTTTTGAACACCTCCAGGGATGGTGGCTCCACCACCTCCCTCAGCAGCCTGGTTCAATGCCTCACCACTCTTCCCGTAAAGAAATTCTTCCAAATATCCAGTCTAAAACTCCCCCAGGTGCAACTTAAGCCCATTTCCTCTTGTCCTATCACTAATTACCTGGGAGAAGAGACCAACCCCCACATCACTCCAACCTCCTTTCAGGAGAGGGGAGTGAGTACTCTTTGCAGAGAGCAATAAGGTCTTCTCTCAGCTCCTTCTTCTCCAGACTAAACAACTCTAGGTCCCTCAGCTGCTCCTCTTAAGACATGTTCTCCAGACCCCTCACCAGCTTCGCTGCCCTGCTCTGAACCCACCCCAGCACTTCAATGTCTTATACTGAATATCTTAGTTGTTATAAGTATACTTACATCTTCTCACTGAAGCCAAGGAAAGCACCAACGTACCAGTTACTCCCCACTGTCCAGCCTGCTCTCCAGTCACAGAGCACACGAACAGGCAAGCACTGAACAAAATGAGGCTGGCGATATTGTAACTGAAGTATAATCACAATGAACCCAAATTACATAAAATTTAAATACAGTGATAAATGTATCGCACTTCCGAGTATTTCTTCCCAAGTTTTCCCAGAAAAGTCTTCAGTTATGTCTTACAAGTCTAAACTGGTTCTCTTGGGAGGAGATTCTTTAAGTTATTAGTCTTCTCTGTAGTAGTTAAAGACTACCTTAAGACGCAATGGAGAACACTTAATCTGAGAAATCTCCATCACTTTGAACATTATTTTATCTAAATCTATGAAGAAAAATCATCAAGTCATCTGCATAGAAACCTTTGGGATGGTCTCAGGACAGCCCTCCATATTGTGGCTGAAGCAGAAACATCTCTTAAGGGGATATTCAAAATGCACCACATTACAAACCACATGAAAAAGCTCATGTTTTGCCTGTGGTTCTGAGGGAGCTAGCCCATTGTTTTCTGTTACTGATCATGAGGTTTAAGGTTTCCAGTTCCTTTAATGCAAATGTAAGATGCTCTTTGTCACATGTTTTGAGTCCTCCCAAGATTTGTAACTCCAGAAGAGGCTGTAGAGGCCCCAGTTCCAAGTAAACTGCACCTTATTGCCAGAGTTTGGAGTATTGTAGGAATTCTACAGAAGTGCTTGCAATTTCTGACAATTAAGCACCCATTTGAATTGGATTGCCCACATGCTGCAACATTTGCCCTTTTCCACTTGCGTCTATCACCTGTTCAGTTTACTGATTTTCCATTATGCTTTAACATTCTTCTTTCCACAGCCCACGAATCATCAGCCTGATGGTCCCAGTCTTCCAGGAACCCCAGCACATGAAGCATGTCCCAGCAGAGTGCTTTTAGTGCAAAGATTATTTCTACAATTGCCTTTTTTCTTGAACCACTCAGAGATTTCCATGGAAATGAGTGGAATTGCATCCCTGAAATTCCTACAGCTGAGAATGAAATTGCCCATGAGTTTCCAGCATTTTCAGGAAAGTGACACTCAGTTTAGGTGGCTGATGTTAGGGAGTGCAGTGGTTTCTAATCCCAGGCTGAAACAACAGCTTATGGAAGTTTTCCTTCCTCCACCCTCTCCTCCCTTTAACTTTTATTCTTTATTTTTCTTTACTTTTCTTCTTACGTGCAGGTTTCCAGTCCTGTCGCTTCCCATGCAAAAGCAATGGCAAGGTGGAGGAGGCAGCTGGAAACCTCACTTTAAACGCCAACATTATTTAGTATCTTTCTGACGTTTATTTCACCTGGAATGGTCCAGAGATGCAGTTATTTACATTGACTTATTACTTCCATTATTAGATATGATAACCACAGAGAATAGATTGACATAATTCAAAATCCACAGAAAATGACAATAAACATCTCTGTGATGCCAGGCTGGCTTTGCCTTACTAGAATGGGCTTTTCCATCCTGGAAGCCTTTGCTTAGCTGTAAGAGTAACGGCAGGGATGGATGCCCAGGAGAGTGATGCCATTTGTCCCTGCCTACAGAGCCACACTAACCCAGAAGAACTGGTAAAAGCAGAATTCATTTAGATGTTCCTTTCACATTTTCTGGATAAATAAAACTAAATTTGGGAGAAAAATACCAAGGAATTTCTGAGCAATCAAGTTTTGTCCTAAAAATTCCTATTCACATAAAGGAGGATGAAGGTGGCTGCCTAAATTACTGACAAAATCCAAACGATTTCTGAAGTCTAGACTCACAAAAATTTTGGTTCTCAGCTCTCACCTCCATTATTATTTATTCTCTTTTGCATGAGGACACATTCAGAGAATCAACATTTGTAAGCACACAGGAGAAGGACAAGAACAGATACACCTCTTTTTTTTCCACGTACAGACGAGTTGTAAGTACGGGTAAAACTGAGAGGTCAGCCAGTCAGAGGTCTGTAGTTGATTTTGTCGCTCATTTTCCCCTGTGACTTTTTTCTTTTTTGATTATCAAGAAAATCAATAAGGTTATGTCCAGTGATATCTGGGACTTGTCTACCAACCCTGTATGCATGAAAAGTGATCGATTTCAATGATACTACACAAAAAATAGACTGCCATCATTTTTCCAACCTAGGCTGTATATTTGTACTTGACCGAGGTAATCAGCCTGTAATCAAATGCTTAGTGTCTCTTTCAGACTTTGAAACTAGTACAATCCATTTCAGTGATGTTGTTTACCCCTAGAATGGAAGAATACAGGATTTCCTATTTTTTCAACTCCCAGTTGGCTTATCAGTTTTGAAACAACCGTTTAACTAAACCACTTGATAAAGTTGAAAGTCAAAGGAAAAAATATTTTCTCTGTACTGCTGTCAACAGCTCTATTTCTTCTAGTTCTTCTTTTTCCTTCATCCTGCTGGAGCCCTTCCTGAGCCTGGCCCTACACCTTGCTTTGTCACATCCCTAAGGTGCTAGACTGCAAATGCTGAGGTCCAGTTCTGCTCCAGATGCAGTTTTGCTTATGCCAGGTAAGCCCCACTGATTGATACAGAAACATCCTGAAAACGCACTGCAAGTCTGAGACCCCAGCAGCTCAGCAGCACATTATTCATTTTTCTGAATATATTTTCCAACAGCTCATGCTGTCACTTGTCTCAAGAATCACCTAATAAAGGGTGTGTTCTGCACACAATAAAAGAAAGGCGACTTTCTCTTATTACAACTAGAGATTCATCCATATTTTTTTCAAGATCCAAATTACCACTACCACTTGTGGTAGAAGAGTAGAGAAAGGTGAGTTAACTTGCAGAACATTTTACATTATTATCCCAGTATCAAGTGTTTGGTAGGAAACAGATACAGTTCAACATTTATCATGAAAATACTTAGATTATTTAGTCTTTACATTTCAGCATTTTAATTTGGTAAGAAATTTGGTCCTCATACAAAAGAGTACTCATACATGTCATGAGCTGTCCATGAATGAGTCCCATAGTGTATCAGAGGACAGAACACTCTGATTCAAACAACATAAATATATCTTTCTGCTAAATTCATCTGTGACTATTTTACAAATTAATTCAGATTAATGTGGATTAAAAAAAAAAAAAACAACATTAGAAGGTGAACTACTGTAAATCTTGACAGTAAAGCAACAAAACAGTCTGGGTATTTTGGCTGCTATATGTCCAGTTGAATAATTTTTTTCATTTTGTTCACATTTACACCACACTTTCAAAGAAAGCACTTCAGCTACACCCAGCTCAGAATAGTCTCATGTTTGTTATATTATCCATCCATTCAGAAATCATCTGCCCCAGTAACACTTTATCAGCAAATCTCTCTAGGTTGTCCACGTTCACCCTCAATTTTTTTCAATGTTCACCCTAATTTTTTTTTTTAAATACAATTTTTTTTTCTAGTAATTTCTACATGTTTAGTCTTGAATATGAACTTTTATATTGTTAAAAAAAAAAATCCAGAAGAGCACATACGTATGAGAAAGAGGGGTCTCATTCCGTTCTGCATTGCAGTCCTGTCAGTCATTCATATCTGTGCAAAATAAGTGCAGCATAAACAAAGTGCCAGGTCTGATTTGACATCAACTGTGCAATGCATAAATAAGGTCTGAAGCAGGGAACAACTGACCACAGAAACTTTATAGCAGGTTGCTGGGTAGGTACAGAAGTATGGAAATTCTGGGTGCCAATAACTTCATGTAAATAGGTTATGTAGAAATACAAGGCTGTATTTCCTACAAGTATACAGTATTTCTAGTATACATGTCAGAGTTTCCTTAATACATTATCTCTCTGAACATATGAAATTGATGGCTTTTGCACCATCTCTACCTAGAAGATGTACAGGACAGCAGAAGCTACAACATCTGATATAAAAAATAAAAGTATTGAAAAAAGAAGCCATTTCCTAAAATCCTATCAAAGCCGATTTCCAGCAGAAACAGTAAAGGAATATCTCAACATGTTTACTCTTGAAAACATTCTTACTGGAAAGACTGGCTGTGTTAACCCTAAGTTAACATCCAGGCACACTTTAGAGCAATCCCTGCACCAGTGGCTCCAGTAACACGCTCTAGCTTTGGCTGTATCTGCACTCCAGCTACCTACTTGGTCTATGTCTAAGGAAATATTTTCTTTTCTTGTTCTTATTTTATTTTCATGTACTTATTTCTGGAATAAAAGACACACTTCCTAAGGGAACAGCATTTTCCAGTGAGATCAGGGCCAGCAAGGAGATGAAGGTTCCAGTTTTAAGTCCATGCCTGAGCTGCTGTACAGTCTGGGTACTTACCTTCTATTTATCATCTTAACTCTATAGAAAAAAGATGCATAATAGAACTCCGTCCCATCTAAACAAGTATTCAGTACCACTATAAAATATCAGATGGACTTTTCCAGTTCCTTAACTAACTGGTCTGCCTTAGCTGAATCCTCTGCACTTGCAGAAGTCTGTGCCACCCACTGAATCACTAGAAAAAAGTAGACAAAAATTGGTGGGTTAAGATGAAATGGCAAAACGGAAAGGTCACAGACTTCAGGGTCCCCGCCCCAGCACTGACAGCTCCGACAGTCTCCTACCGTGGCAGGTAAGACACGGGCTGCTCGGAGCCATCCCAATGGCTAGCTGTGGATGATTGCCATTTGCCTGTGTGGACCTCTGCTTTGAGGGTGCTGCCTCTTACCTTCTTCATGATATTTCAATGAGTATTTAAGTATAGCTGGGGTTAAGTGCCGAGGGTCACAAAATGCTATTCAAAGGACTTTAGAGACGAGCAGGAGAAAGGTCCTCAACAGCCAGAACCATGTAACTCAAGATGATGATGTGTATTTGACTGGCCAGAGGGGCACCAGTGGTATTTAATCTCCTCTACACTAATAGCAGAAATAATAGCTCACAGTGGTAGCCAGAAATTGCATCTTTTTACACATGAAAAAAAGCAGGTAACAGGGTTAAAGGCAAAGGGAAAGAAGAAGGTAACAGGGTGCAGAGGGAAACTTCAATATTAAAGGGTACATAATACTTTCCTGAATGCAACATTCATTAGAATATGAGTGCTGAGCAAGTTAACATAGCTCTGAGAAATAACATGTTAGGTGAGTGGGGATTTTACTGGGTCCAGAAGGAAAACCACAAACAAATGTTTGTCCTCTTAGATAAACAGTTCTCTACATACATGCAGGCCGTAGTTTAAAATATTGAACATTGTTTTCATTAAGAAACATTGTAGGGTCTACTAAGGTAACATATTTTGTTAGATTCACTTCTGTAATGGATTTGCTCTGTTCTGAAATTAGCATACTAAATTCTACCCAGACTTGCATCTTAATAGACTTTACTAAGAAAATGCATAAATAAGAAGATTTCATCCATCATCTCTCTGACATGCAAGCTAAAGTCACTTTTAATCTCTGCATAATAAATGGGATAAAGCATTCCCTACGTATGGTTTTATTGTGCCAGTTTACAAAAGCCCAGTGGTCAAATTCTCCTGAATGGCAATCTACCTTTTTCCACTCTTATTGCTTGAGTACTAAGTTTAATACCTCATGCAAGTAGCTATCACTCTTCAAGTGAGTCAGACTTGACAGATTTGACAAACAGTCTCCACTGCAGAGGTACTCTCTGATGGGGTTCAAGGGCTACCATCAGTAGCAAAGCTTTTGATTTCTGAAAAATAGTAGAAGGGCAAATGATACAGAAAAAGAAAAGCAGGTTAAACACCCAGTTAGAAAGAACTGAAAAGCACAAGTAAAAGGAAGGAGGATAGCCTTTTTAGAGAGCACTGAATTAAGGCTCTTTTTCCTTGAACCTTGTTGAACTCCAGGTTCAGCTGTAGGCTCTCTTTGATGTCTACATTTCCTCTCAGTTCCTCATCTGTATAAATTGGGAAATATTTCCTTACTTTGTGTGACATATTGTGACCATGACAGGTAATCACATGCCATACCTAGCAGTACATATGGTGAATAGCAAGTCCGAAAAAAAGATTTGGAGCCTCTTAGCACTATGATTTTTTTGTCCTTCTACTTCTTGTTGTTCCCCCATTACATCTGTAAGATGAAAATGCCATTAGGTGAACATCACAGTTTTGCACCAGAACTGGAGGAAGGGAAGAGCATTCACCATATAAAAGGCCAGTAAATAACTACTTGGGATAGGTCAAGTTCAAGTCCAAACTAGGGAAATACAACATCATGACTAAAGTGCTTAATACTGACACCCTTCATTTTCTCAGTCTTTGCTAAGAAAGATGCTTTTCATCAGCTGCATTAGCTGTCCACCACTTGCTGATCAGCAGATCTCTCAAATGCTTTTCACAAAGCTATAGGACCCTGCCACAGCACCAAGGCTGACGCTCAAGGCCACAGGATGAAAACATGCCTGCTGATACAGGCATCCAACACCAAAACAAGGGTAGGTACAACTGATGATTTCTAGGAGAACACAGGTAAAAACAGACCATTAAGCTAGTTTAATATCAGGCAGAGGCCACTGGGAAGAAAGGAGGCCAGGGGCCATACAGCTGCTTAATTCCAGTAAATCTAAAAGTTTGGCACTAGCCATCACATCAAATGCCCAGGGAACTGATGCAAAGTCTCCTCCAGCCACCAGCATCTGATCTTCCCAAAAAGTTTCGATAATTAACACAAGGAAGGCATTACCTCCCCAACTCTCCAACACAGGGCTGACACTTCAAGGGGACATAAAAGCAAGCCCTATTTCACACCCGAGAGGAACTTTAAGTAAGGGTCCAAAGGGTAATTGTATTTATTCTTCTATGTATTTTTTGTTTGTTTGTTTGTTTGTTTTTTTCTGCTTCCATGTTCTTAAAACAAGATGAAATTGAGTCGGAGTCATATACAATAACATTTTTAAAATCCCACAAATAATTCAGCAAAAGAAATCCCTTCCAATATGCTACATGCTTTTGCCCATGTAAAATAGTCCCTATAATGTCTCAGGTAAACCCAGGTTAAAACAATGTGAGTATATTTTCAATTATCCACAATAGTAATGTTACAGTTAAACCTGTGAATTCATATTTGTATCAGCTCATTGAAGACAGATAAAGGATTTGGACACATTTCCATGTTTCTTCTTCATTGGGAAAAGTAATTTAAGTCATGTGCATAATACCACCGACATGTCAATATTTTAAAACCATTCTCCAACAGTTCAGTATTTTTATTTGATATCTGTAATAAGACAAAATTCAATATCATATATAATTTACTTTTTCTTTCTTTTTTTTACCCGTGATTTATTGTTCAAGATCCTAGGCAAACAAAAAATCTGAAAATAGGAAGAGATACATCTGGCATAATGTCTTCATCTGTGCAACTACCTACAACATTGTCCAGACAGAACTGGTATTTTGAAAGCAAATAAACTCTCACTGCAAGCAGACATGAGCCTCAAAGCTCAGACCCTGAAAGACCCTCCTAAGGCACAGAAGTGCTGGACACTGGTCTCCTGCTGTATAGATGATCAGAAGAAATAATCTGATTTTGTAAAGGGCTTGGGTAAGGTTCTTCATTCCCACCTCTTTTCTTTTCTTCTTTTTTTTTATTTTTAAATAGGAAGGATGATGATTCTTACTGAACTCAGTAAAACATTTTGAGATCAATAGATGAAAAGGTTGATACATGCATTTAGAAATATTACTGAGTACTCTGCAGCAGATAGCAGCGTGCCTGAAAGCATGCCAAATGCCCCATTTCTTATTCTACCTTTTAGAACGAGCCAGTGAATGCTGCAGGATCATGATTAAACTTTTAAACGTCACATCTACTAAACAGCAATATCAGTCAGTCATTGAGACAGTGTTATATGAACTTAGCTCACATCAGTGAATGAATTATACAACTCTTTTCCCATAATTTGTTTCAACAGGGTATGTACACCTCATAGCTACAGTCAATCACTGTGTTCCTCATTTAAGGAGTGTGAGAAATAAACAGTCTTTATTCAGCTCCACTTCAGGAAAAAAAATGACATATTTTATACACTGAACAGCACAAGGTATTCTCTCTATACACATCATCTCCTTGGGATTTCAGGCCCATAAAAATCAATAACAATGATGCCAGACTGAGTCTTGACCTATCTGCACCACAGGATCTGTCTCCTACAAACTCTATACAAGGTCAAGGAATGATGAGCTGCTAATTATGAGACCAGGACAAGTGATGCAAGACTACTTTGTTATATCCTAACTTTTTCTTAAGATTTTTTGATTTCACTATAAATCTGTTTATCTAAGTTACTGCCTTCTTATTATACAGCACTTGTACTTGGATACGGATAGACAAACCCATAAGATATAGTTCATTACATCCATCTACAGTATCACAGCATCTGTAAATATCAAAAATCAATCAAAAGAGAAGTCAGCTGGCTTGATGTGCTCAGTCACAGATCAGAGCCTCTGACAGAGCTCTGGACACAACCACAAAAATCTGTCTTAGAGGAAGGAAAAAAGGTGTTGTTTAACTTTCTACACTAATCCATGCCACAGTAAATGCTCACTTCCATGGCAGGGCTTGGCATGTTTCTACAATCGTGCTCACTGACAGTCACCAGTAGTTGAAGCCAAATAATCAGAAATAATATAGATTCAAATTGTCCTAAATTGATACAACTGTATTGTAATGCAGCTCTGCCTCTCTCTAGCTGCCATTGTTGATTCTTAGTCAGAGTTGGCCAGCTACAAACCAGGAGAGCTTGTCTTTGCTCACACCACTACAGCCTCCCTCCAGACTACGTTTTTGCCTCATCAGTGACAGATGAAGTAACATCCCACAGATAAATCAATTCCAACAAAGGCTGGGTCTCTTTATGGGAAGGCTGTACTCTAAATACCTGCTGACAATTTAAAGAGTCCACATTCCTTTTCAAATGGGGAAAAAAAGCAGAGGTACCTTGATGCTTTAAGCAAATTTTCCAAAGACTTAAATGTTGAATCAGAAAGTGATAAAACACATCAGGAAAGTTCTAACAGTTGAAACAGTACATGCCTCCTTTTGAACAGCTTTGAAGGAACAAAACCAAAAGGTGTTAGTTTTGTCTGAAAACACAGCAAAATGTTTTCTTTCTTTTAAGTCTGTTTGATGACAATAGCAAACCTCCATGGGATTCTTCTGAGGTCTTCCCTTCCAAATCCACAAGCCAGTGTATTCAGAGCTACTGCACAACAGAAAAGGAACAGAAAAGACCTCTCCTGGTGTCTTCCAGAAGTCAAATTTGGACTTTGATTTGGGGCCTTCAGCTTTCAGCCTTCTTCTCCAGCCACATATAACACCCCGTACATGAAGATGGCTCCATGAAGTGCTATTAGCACTGCGGGAAGCAGGGCTCCCAGAGGCTCCCTCGGGTTTCACCACCTTCCCTTCCCTTCCCTTCCCTTAGAAAAGACCTCTCCTGGTGTCTTCCAGAAGTCAAATTTGGACTTTGATTTGGGGCCTTCAGCTTTCAGCCTTCTTCTCCAGCCACATATAACACCCCGTACATGAAGATGGCTCCATGAAGTGCTATTAGCACTGCGGGAAGCAGGGCTCCCAGAGGCTCCCTCGGGTTTCACCACCTTCCCTTCCCTTCCCTTCCCTTCCCTTCCCTTTATTTGGACTTTGATTTGGGGCCTGTGCATTTACATATCAGGAACAATTTCTGCTTCTATACATAAGATTAGCAGCAAGGAAAGCCCCTGAAGTTCAGACAGAAAAACCTGCCCGACCTTGAGATGTAAAGGTCACTGCAACTCTGCTGGATTGCAAAGCTTTAATCTTATAATAGGGAGGGCCACAAATGGAAGACAGTGCCAAAATCTGCTCCCAGCCACTGTGAGCCTTAAGCAATTCCTTTTGCATTTCATTGTAAAAGCAAAATTTGGAGCAGTGACCTTCAGCCTTCTTCTCCAGCCACATATAACACCCCGTACATGAAGATGGCTCCATGAAGTGCTATTAGCACTGCAGGAAGCAGGGCTCCCAGAGGCTCCCTCGGGTTTCAACACCTACCCTTCCCTTCCCTTCCCTTCCCTTCCCTTCCCTTCCCTTCCCTCCTGCTGCTCTCTAATTGTGCTCTGAAAGGAAGGACACTAACAGCCAGGATGCTTCTGATTAAAGGTACAAATGCCTTCAAACTGCTGTTGGCTTTGTCTCTTCTTGCATTTTTAAAGCATTGCATGAGGGGTTAAAATGCACAGACCTAACTAATAATTGGAGCTATTTGACTAGATTTCTGTGCTTGTTCCTAAGCAGTAATTTTCTGTCTGACTGACAGGGTCCTTCTCTCTCCAAGTAGCAGGGTCACAGAAGCCATCAGTCAATTGCCCTTTCCCAGTTCAATGACTGCCTTTTCACCTCTCTGACTGAAAGGACTTAACAGTGTTATTCACACTTTCACAAGTGTAAAGCTCTTCATGGTCTTTATGAATAAGAGAGAAACTTCAGATAAAAGCCAGAATCCTGGTGAGGTATTGCCTTCTTTTTGCCACACTTGCACTGCTCTATCAGAGCACAGGTGGAGCTACAACGTCACCAGATGTCCATTTATTCTTATTTCTTCCTCAGCCTCTTCTATTTCCCTCTTCTTCAGCAGCCTTACACTCTTGAATAATACAGAGAAAATAAAAAACACTCAGCAGTACATGCACGCCTGGCTCCACACCCTTCATTGGATTTACACTAGGGATGAATTTAGGCATAAACTCTTTTCCTTAGTTGTACAGTAAGTAGAGATGCTAAGCAACACTGGTCCAAAGATACTCACTTTATAAGCCACAGCTCATCACAGGAGCACCATACACGGTTATCTTACAACTATGAAGAGTGGAACTAGAAACAGATGCATGAAGCCAGAGCCGTTAACCAAAGGGAGACAGTGGTAAGAGCTGCGTTGAGTCACAGCTAATGAATTACATTTATTCAAATACTGTGCACATCAATAAGTTTTTCAAAGTTACATCATCAAAGCTCGATCACCAGGTCAGCTGATAAAGTCCTTACTCCCAGACAGGCTTCCCGTATAGTGGAAGACAATGGAGAGAATGGGGATAATTAGTTAATTACAGATTGTATTTAATGGCGGGAAGGAATTTTATGTTTAGCTGTTGCTACAAGCATATCACTGGCAGCTCCAAATTGCTCACAGAAGCTTGACAGTTCTCCTAAGCATCATGAAAGGAAAATGTCTGTGACTCGCTCATTTGAGAAGGTAACTCTTGCTTTGCATAATCACTTTCCTCTTTGTTGCTTGCACATTGTTCTGGCATCACTGGTCTGAGAGGTATCCAATATTGTAAACTGCTCTATACATACGGTTTCAATGATGTGGAATGGCTCTCACATTTACATAAAGGTCAAGAGCAGAGGTGTGCAAAGTGCTGTCAGCACAGAGCCGGCTGGGCCTTCCATTTCTATTCCCTTTGAAAGGCAAGATTCTTTCCAGACAGAAGCAATACTGAGCACTTAATTGCCCTATGTGGAATCAACTATTTCTTCTGCAATAATAGGCTAAGTTTAAATACAACTGCAAGTCAATACTGCCATCGGAATTACCCCAACATGGATTTTGCCTCTGTTCACACAGAGTTACTGGAGCAACCAGCTGATATCTCAGGTTTAGAAAACAGGTTTAGAAAACAAGTTTTATGTTCAAACTTTTAATTCAGATTGTCTGTAAGAGGCCTAAGAAGTAAAACAGTTGGTCATGAAAAACATAATATGCCAAAGTGTGAAGAAAACAGAAGGAACACTTTTATGCACTCATTAAGACACCCTTTGGCCAAATTTTGCTATGAAGATGTATTTGATTGTGTACCAATCAACTTGAACTGTGGGGGCTTTAGAGATTTATATGCATGAAGTGCACAGAAAGAGACCAGTAAAAGTAATGCCCTGCTCACTCTCATTAGTCTAAACTTTGGAAAGCAGTCTAACCTAAACAACACACAATGACTCACTTCTCATCCAGGGCTTTTTTTAACCTAAACATGTCTAGTACCATAGACACTAGCAAAAATATTAAAATAAACAGATGCAGCATACAAGACTGCTAAGAATTCACACAGTTCTCTTCTACAGCTGGTAACCAAATTTAAAGTCCCATTGCTGAGTCCATCTTGCTGCTGAAAACTGAAAAGACTAATTTAGCCACTTATGATTGGACTGGATGACCAACAGTTGGGATCGATGAATCTATGATTTTTAAATCTTCCAGTTTAAGTGCACTATTTAAAACATATAGTGGGCTGCACAGGATAGTGATATGAACTGTGGTGACATCCTGGATAGGGTCTGAAAGGACATGAGGTGGCACCAAATATGATAGTTGCTGAGCTTATATAAAAAGTGATTTTTTTGAGTAAAATATTTAAAGATATGACAGATCTTTCAGATTCTGTTCTCCAACTAAATGAAGACAACCTATACCATATGAGGCCTGACCATAGAGCAGATACAGAGTTAAAGATTCAGGTATTCCTGAACAATTAAAAAGTAGGTAGAAAAAGACTATTAATCACAGTTTGATATGGTGGAGAGGTTGAGAATTGTAACCATGACTAACTCTCATGCTCAAGCCAGCAGAGGTTGTAGAAAAAGTGAGTAGAGTGTAGAACTTTGCACTGGAGATTTTTAACATCTTTGAGGCTACCCTGAAACCAAACAAGTGTGCCACGTAACTGTCAGGAGCTGAGAAGAGAAGGTCCTTGCCACCTCATGGGCATGCAGCATCTTTATCATGAAGGCAGTAACTGCAGACTGGTAACATTTACTACCTTGACAGCCACTGAAAGCCATTTCCTAATCATGATTCACTGACTTCATTTTCAAAGCTTTTATGTTTACAGGTCATCATAATCCAGTTCCTTTTCTTCTCTCCATAAAGGAATGTGTGTGTATAAAGATGCTACTAGTTCTTTGGTGACTCCCAGATTGCACTAGACACTGCCAACAGCATGTCACACTGCTCCTTGAAATAGAGGCCAAAAGGAAAGTTAGATGGAGGAATGACTAAACCAAACATGCCAAGTGCTAGGGGTACAAAGCGATAAGCTCTCTACCAGTGACCCAGGAAAGTACTTGTGTCCAGGTAAACTGGACTAGTCAGACAGTGCTGTCAGCGTGGGCAGCCAGTCAAACCTCAGATATGGAAGAGTCATGCAGCCCCCGGCCAGCATGACGAATGCTTATTGGTCACATTACTATTAAATACATTGCATGGTATCAGTTTTCTACCCAGCATAAACACAAGATCAGAACAAAAGAGGACAGAGTTTTTCTTGCTCCAGCTAAGGAGAATAGTGAGACTATCACTAATCAAAGCCACAAAGATGCTTCTAATTGCTGCTCAGCATTAGTCAGCCTGCAGATAATGTGACTTCCTTCACACCAGTAAGAAGCTCATCCTAAAGCAGGAGAAGTAGATTAGCAGGGAACTTTGCTACTCCTTGTAAGCCTTGAGAGTTTATGCACATAGCAGGTGACCTATTCCTCATCACAGGCATGTAAATGCCAGACATCAAAGAACACTTCCAACCGAATTCTCAGGATAATTAATTTTCACCAGAAAGTGTTTTAACCTTTTAATCCATCTAAGCTAATAGATAGTAATGGCCTTCATTATTGGAACATCTGAACAGCTCCCCATCTTTTAACACATGAAGGCCTGCCACCACTTCTGGTGAGGTAAGGAAATACTAACCACCCTCTTGTGCAGAGGTGAAGCACCAGGCAAATGCCAACTAAATAAAACTTTTCAGTTTTATGTATGAAACTGTGCCTGATAAGGCCACCACTTCTGCTAGACACCTTTCTGTCCCTGAAGAAGGGTTTCTCATGTCTGAGGAGTGAGGTCCCACCATTTATATCAGCTGTCACGGGGGTAGGTGCCCCTGACACCAGCACCCCTGTAGCAAGGCAGCCTCTCTCCCAGCCCTGCAGGCAGCATTACAGCTTCATTCTGCTTAGCAGAGGTGCTCATTTGTTCAATGCAGAGGGAGTGAAATGTGCTGTTCCTTCTCAAAACAGACACTTTCTTCCAGAGAAATAAATTTTGGAAGCTTAAAACTGCCACTTCCTACAAAACATTACATCTTTTCATCATTTACACAGGAAAGATGCTCACTCTGGCTCCAGGGAGCTGAGAAAAGCCAGAAGGGACCATTAACCCTGCAAGGAGACCTCCCAGTTCATGCAGTGCTAAGTGTCCATAGCAGGCTGGCAGCATCCGCACAGCTCAAAATAGGCTTGAGCCAAAACTCCAGATCTAAAAAACCTGGAATATGGAATTCAAAACAGGATTAAAGCTTACGAGCTTACAAGCTTGACAGTTGATACAATGACACAAACCAGCAGCTCCGACCTGAATTTCCTGAGAGCCACAGTCCAAACCTGCATGCTGAGCTGAGCAGCTCAGGTACAGCACAGATGTTGCAGGCAGTCATCAATCCCCTTTGTCAGGAGGAAAAAAATAAGTTCCCATAATGTGAGGCAGTACTCAGCAGTAATCTGTTCTCTACATCTTTTACTTTCAAGAACAGAAAAATTCACTAGAGTAATTCAAAATTAGAAGCTATAAAGGGTCAAATGAAAAAAAGACCACCTAGTATCACCTCTAATTTCTTTAGTGAATCACAATGCATAAGGGGATTTCTGTTGTCTTCCAAGTCTGACAGCAGAGATTGGATTTATGCAAATTATAAGGTTAAAACAATTAGAGATAGGTCAAAGGTATAAATCAAACAACCAAAGCTGACATGTCTAAAATCCTGCATGCTAAACAATCAAGGTGTTTAAAGTCAAAACATTTATTGCTACTTATTTATATCAAGCAAAATTTAAGGAAGGATTTACTAAACTACCTGGTTGTTGAAATTATTTTTTGTCTGTACATGTTACAGCTCCCACAAGGGAAAACAAAATCCTGCTCTCATCTGTATTTCTGCAGCACAATTCATGTTTAGGGAGATGCAGGTGAAAACATCAGTCCTCCCCCCATCTCTAATTTAAACACAGCAAGCAGGAATTCTTTGAGAACAAAATGCTGCAGCAAGAGTAAAGTTGGCAAAAAAGAAATCCTTGACAAACTGAAAGTATATGTAATCCACTTATGCATATACTATTTTGATTGCATTGTGTCACACGGTTGTGACTGAAATGCTGTTTGCAGCCTGCAACACATAAAACAACAGTAGGAGTTAAGTTCTGCTCTTTCACATTGCTGCAAGTCTACAGAGACTGCACTGAACACTGCTCAAGAAATGGGTTACCACAGCCCTGCAAAACAGCCATAATCCAGCAACACAGCTCAAGTGTAGCTGAGAGGGTGAAAACAAAGTCCCAGTTTAAGCAGGTGATTACAACCCTATTTCTTAAAAAATGACAAGTGGTGTTTGCTTTCTCTGGAAAAAAAAGTATTGAAAATTAAAATATTTTTGTTCAAAGTGCCCTTTCATCAGAACACCCCATCCAAGAGCTCTTCAGAATGGCTGGTTCAGCCCTGCCTCAAACCAGGGATTTCAATGCAAAAGGAGAACATCCAGAAAGCTAGTTCACAGGGAGAGTGAAGCACTGAATAATAATGCACAAACTTCCAGAAACTTCAAACCATGAGATTACATTTTTTCAGGTTTGGACTCAGACATTTCAGGAAAGAAGAAAGCTCTTCTGTGGGTAGCTGTAGTGAAAAATCCTTTGCCATGAAGTAAACCTGGTGATGAGTTGCTTACATCTGGGTCCCTTGTTTTTTCATAATTGAGCAACGTCCTATGAATAGATAGGTTAGAATTAAGCTGGTCAAACAGTACACAATGAATTATTTATTTGATTGATGTAATATCTTTTTATTTGAATTATTTGTGAGCAATTTACAGTTTTCTCATTAATTTTTTGAAATATTTTGATAAATAATTTTATCAAATCCACTCATGGGCATAAGCCAAGCTTTGAAATACAAGCTTTCTGTTTGGAATAAACAACTCTAAGAACATTTGAGTCTCTTGGGGGCGTTATTTTATAGTTATAGCCATTATTTTAAGGCAGCAAAGGTCCACTTAAAAGAAAATATTTCAAGAACATGCAAATTAACTCAGTACAGATATTCTTCATTTATATTTAGGATAAAAATTATTTCATTTAGATATATAAAATTCATAATTAAATTTAATTATATCCTGAAAAAATTTATACCTAAATGATGAGATAGAGGCAAATGTGTTTCCAAGAACTATTTTCCCTTTTTCCAGCTAAAGAAAGGCAGTTGAGAAGAAGTATCATATAAGATACTTCAGGGATGCCATTCTTAAAATATTAAAGGTATTTTATTTACTACAGCAACATCCTTAGCAGCACTATAATAAAAGCTCTGTGTTTCCATTCTTTACTCTAACATCAAAAATTTTATGTATAACACTCATAAAAATGTACTGTGGTTTAAAATTTAGCTTGGAAATAAAACACCAGAGAGGAAAGTTGCTTAAATGTGGGGTTTTCTGAGTTGTTTGGGGTTTTTTTTTGGTTTTTTTTTTTTTGTTTGTTTGTTTTTTTGTTTTTTTTTGGTTTTTTTTTACTATTTAGGTGCTAAAAGACAGTTATTCAGTAAAAATTTACAGAAGCCTAGAGACAACCTACATCTCCCTCATGGAGAGAAGGGCCAATTTTGGGTTTATGTTTCCTCCAATCAATAGTTGCTCACTGATCTCTAAAGCTGAAGCTTTTAAACATATGACACAAAAGGTACAAGTCAAATCCCTCCAAAATATATTTGCCTTTTTTTTTTTTTTTCCAAAAAAAAAAGATAAATTTCAGTCCTTGAAGATTTTCAGAACCTGACAAGACAAAATCCTGAGCAATCCTTGATCTGATGTTAGTCCTGCCTGGGGGAGGAGGCTGGACCAGATGACCCTTAAAGGTCCCTTCCAAACCATGTTTTTCTAAGGTGCTGCAAGTTCACAGCCTGCATGGGAAGGAACTGATTTGGAAAGGGCTGAGGCTTTGATACCAACTTAAGCTATTATTTCACTTGTTTGTTTTTAATGAAGGTAGCCAGTGTCTCTTTAATGAGATAACCTAGCTGCCATTTTTCTTCTGCAAAAGTGCAATTTTGATGGCAAGATTTCTGGTGCTCCCATAATAAGCTCCTAATAAAGACTTTCTTGGTTAGTTTGTTGTGTTTTTTTTTTTAACTTAAATAGGATGTAGACTACCAGTATACACAAGAAATAAAAGCTTTGAGTAGTTTGACTGAAAGAATTAATAACTGTTATTTCCTGGAGATATTTGATTTTGAATGCTTGCAAAATAGTTTCCTTTTCTGAGGCACCTAAAATCCAACACTCTAAAAGCCTTTGCTGACATTTATTTTCCTCTTCAAATACTTCTGTAAGAAGTGTGAAAAGTGAGGTTAAGAGAGACTCTAAATACACCAGCTAGACACTCCATGACTTTTCCAACCTCCTATTCTTCTGCTCTAGCCACTAGAATTACTCCCACACTCAGGTTCAACACCTGCACTAGTATGATAAACCTTTGGAGCTATTGTAGTCCATCAAGTTAATGACGTGCATTTTAGACAGCCCTTTTAACTAAGCCACTAACACTATCAAGGAGCAGTTAGGCTACAGAAGCAACAATTCAGGCAGCTTTATAAGGCCCCTAAACGTGTATTTACAGGATAAATGTTAATACACTCGTCACACACTCATCATGTGCACAGAGAAAGCCAGAGCACACCAGCCATTCCTAAAGCTCACTGCAGCTCCACCCTGTTCAGCAGTACTAGTTGCAGATGGGCCATTTTTGCTATTTAGCCAACCTCGATGCCAGGTCTGTGCCAAGAAATCAGATCACTGTTAATGTTGTTCTACATCAGCATTGCATCTGAGCCAACTCTGTCTCCCCAGCAGATCAGATCAGATCAGAACACTCTTAATATCACTCTGCACTATCACTGGCTGCCCACAGCTTTGTTGGAGAACTGTCGAGGTGTAGATAAAACCCAAGCAAACACGTTAATAGATAAGATAAGGTGAAAAAGCAGCACGGGAATTCCCACAGTGTTACTGTACCACAGGCAGGTCTCCTGGACAGCAGTTATGCTTTGCTTGACTCTTTATTTAATCTCTTGGCAGTTTCTCAGTGAGATGTGAGTCTGAATTCCTCAACTACACAGTACACTGACAGCTGCCAGTAAAGGCTAGGTCCTTTGCCAGGCTGATTGCTAAGAAGTTTTGTGTGCCTGTAGAAGTCTTCTGGGGAGAATTAACCAACACTAGAGCCCATGTGACAGATAAGAGTATGTCTTTACTTTGGTTTCAATTTTTGGTCTTTAATTGGTAAAACTGACAGAATAGACTTGAGCCTCAAAGTGTTTTCCTGCCACAAGACAATTCATTGTTAAATACCTAAAACAGCCAACTTAAAGAGAATTTCAGCTCAAGCTTCCCTAGTTTCTTCCTTCCTTGACTTACTACAGTGTATTTGCCTTCCTACTGGTGAGGATCTTGGACATCCAAGCTCCATTTGCAATTCTCTTCTGCACAGAGGTTCACTTTTTTATACATTCATTGCTTCTTGCTTATCTATTTGAAAGTCACCTCAACACTGTCCACTCTAATGACATCTTCGAGATCTCTGGGGCACTCAGAGCAAGACTAATTCCATGAAACAGCCACGTGCCTTGTAGAGATACTAGAGGCAACACGTAGTCATGTCAGCACACCTGTATTGTTGCCAGTAGCAGCACTAATTTATTCAAAGCCCACATAAAAGTCTCTCAGGACACCAAGACAAGCTCATAAAGTGAATTACAATTAAAGACAGTACTATAAGGCAAAATTATTATTTTTAATCTGCATAAATGATCATCTGAAGCAGAATGCATACACTGCACTTGAAATGCTCAAGGCAAAGATTAAAGCTAAATGTGCTTTCTGGAACACCAGCCTTCTCCTGTCTTCTCAGGACAAAAATGGCAAGTATGGAAATAAAACAAAAAATAAGGCTTCTCCCCTTTGTATCAGGCAGCAAAAGAGTGACTATTGAGTCACAACAGACTTAAAAGCAAAAAGAAACTATGAAAAAGTGCAGAAGGGTTGTTTTCCTTCCAGCATGGTGCCCAGTTGAATAAAAGGATCTCTACACACCAGCTTACAGTTCCATCTGACTAGCTACACCCAACCTAATGATTCAAAGACTAATTAGAACATTTACTTTACAGCCCATTTGCTGCAGTAACAATGAAACATTATCTAGATACAGTTTCTCCTCCAGGGGCCAGGAAGGATATACTGTTAACAGAATTTTAAATGAAAGGAAAAATGAAATTTCCATTCAACCTTCTCAGAACCAGGAGATCAGCTTGGATTCATTCCTGTAAAGGCTCAGTACTCTAGCCCTGATCCAGGAAAATACTAAGCATATCCTAATGATTAAGTGTAAGTGGTCTCTGGATTTGCAGCTTTTACAGTGTTCACATCTTTAAAGTTAAGCACATAGTTAAATGATTTCAGAACACAGCCTTGTACCACTCTGTGACTCAAGCAGTTTGAATGGTATCCATTAGCATGTGTATTCAGAGAAGAAAGGAAAAATAAGCTAATTGCACTGCAGTTTATGTTCCATCTTTCCTGTTGTAGTGTTGACATGATTCCTTCTAATTTCTAATTACCTGGAGAAGGGGGAAAACTCAAAACCTGTCAGTTTCTGTCACAGCTAATTTTTTTTTTAATGCTGCAGTTATGCAAACAGACTCACTCTAAAATTCAGAAGATCATGGAATATGTGCATTTTGATATTGCTTTTTAAACTAGATAATAAGCTTTAATAGTCCTTTTTTACCACGGCATCACTATAAGATTTACTGTGCTAGGGGAGAAATCTGGCATTCAAAACCAGACCCTGCTTCTGTATTTGTCATTCCCTAATGACTGCTTTTAGTCATCTTTGAATGAGGTCCACTCGTTGGACTGCCCAGATCTTCACTCCTCTTGTGCACTGCCACTGTGGAACGAGCAGAGAGCACTGTGGTCTCTTCCCACGTTAGGTTAGCCAGACAGCTCACTAACACTCATGTTGGCACAGCGGAAGAGAGACTGTGGAAAGAGAATGAGAAGCTTGAGGGTAGAAACCAGTATCTCCTTAAATAAGAGCTGCTGCCTCAGAAGACAGTAAATGAAATCTTAGTGCTAACCTTTAGAAAACAGGCAGACTGCAAACAAGAATCATTTTTATGGGGCAGACCCTGCTGGTTTTACTCATGTTGGAATTCCTATTGCCATTAAAGGCAACTCTATGTGCAAATTAAGAAAGCACTATTTGGAGTTTTATTTATGTAGCATCCTATGCAATAACCCTGAATAGAAATGCATGAGTTTATTTTTAAAAACGTTTTACCATTACAAGGGTGGCACTGCCTTCACACTGCTTGCCTGCAAAATAAATACCCTGCCTTCCATAAATACACTGCCTTTCATTTCAGCTCCTCATTACTACATCTTCAGATTTTTAAATCTACAATGGAAATAGGCATGTTCGTGGTCATTACACTCTTATGTTTCTGTATCTTCCTGAGCTTAATTTAAAACCAATAAAATGCTGCCTTGTGAATACACTGGGTTTCGATGTTCTAAATAGATTTTTAGTGTAGAGACTTGTTCCAACTCCATTATTTTCCCTTTCACCCTAAATAAAGTTTTCCCAGATCACTGTTGCTACTGCAGAGAAATACATTTTCTATTTTGCCTCGGAAGAAATGTGAAAAAGGAAAATGCTGATGGCATGAGGAGCAATTTGAATCCCATGATAGAAAACACAGCCTTAGCAGACAATGCACAGTAATAAATAAAAGTACAGGAACCCTTTTTTAATGTTATCAGAAGAGAAATGCAAGGTACATGTTTTCAAACAAATAAATGTTTCCATTTGCCCTTTTTTTGGTAGTAAAAGAAAGGTGGTAGGAAGCAAGAGAATAGATCTGAAAAATACACACCCTGTCTATCATTCAGTAGCTACAGAATTGGTTTTGTTTTTTGATAATGTGTATTGGTTCCACTATTGTACAGACTCTATATAAAGAACGGACAACAGACAGAGGTCAGGCACCACTACAACAAGTCATTTTCCTCAAGGTGTTTTGGCACCCTTTGCTGTTATTTTCATTGTCATTATCCTGCGTGTGGGAGAGCAAAGGAAGTTGTATATCTTACCACCATGAATGTGCCAGGCTGCTTGGTTTAGACTTTGTTACGAGTAAATCAGATTTAGTGGGAGTGATTCACCAGGTATATATTCTTCCTTAAGTGTAGCAGCACTATGCAAGCCTGTGGAGTTTCAGGGATGACAAAGCATACATTAAGTGTTATCCGAGAGGACAGTTTGTGTCCTGTGTGACTACCAGAGCTTATTACAGCACTCTTGATGTAACAGGATGAACTTAAAAACTTTGTGAAGTGCTACCTTGTGACTGGTAAACTATTCCTGACATGAAACTGAAAGTTGCTGCTATTTAATGGCTCTTTGGTGCACTTTCAGAAGAGAAAGCGTGGCCTGGGTCCAAGTTACAGTGCACAGACATCCCTATCACTACCCTGAGCAGCTTCCATGCTGGAAGAGAACAGGTTCAATCATTCTTGTGGAAAGAGATTTCCCAGTCAGGCCCTCTCTTTCAGATTCACTATCACAGCTCAGCTGGATTTTCTCATTCCTTCTCTTGGTATTACACCTCAGGACGTAAGCTCCATGGCTAATGGTGATTAGATGCACAGATGATGATGATGATGCACAGATCACTGGGCAATACTACTTTTCTTATCTAACTTATACAAATAATCATAAAGAAAAATCAGCTATTATTGCTTATGAGTATTATTGCCACCAAAGCATAACAGCAAGAACACAAACAAATAATTGGACTCATCTGAAACAGATTCACAATTTGGCTTAATCAGACCTTTTGAAAAGGTTCCACATTACTGAAGGAACTTCATTAAGAGTTGATTTTTAAGTCACATAATTTCTGTGCCACAGGTAGGCCAGTTAAATGTCAATAGAGAGGAATATTAGAAGAAGTTTACACTTGCACTTCAAAGAGCAGGTGTCTTCTTTGGCTGCCATTGACTGTCACATGTGGAATTACCTTTGTGGGCCAGAACACAGCCACTGAACCTTTTACTCATGTAACCCACAGGCAAGAAAGAATGTGCCCCTCATCCCCAGCTAGTCTATTAGCAAAACTGTCTTCAGTTGTAAGAAAATTCCCCATTTCTTTTGCATTCCTCTGTGAGATTTTGCAGAGACTTTCCCAGACTTAGCTGGAACACTCTATGCTGTTTGACTGTCACTTTCCCAAGGTGGGGGCTGCATTTCCACAGTACAATAGGTAGGGACTGTAAAGCAGCTCTGTTCTGTATAATAGAAGCTATTATTCCTATTAATACTTTTAATGCATAGTTAACTGTAGCACACCAGAATATGCTGACAGCTCATGTCTAATCACCACGGCTGCAAAAAAATATGCTTTATTTTACAGTGAGCATACGCACCAGCTCTTCTGTTTCTAGTTACCACCAACTATTTGCTGCATCAGAAACAGAAAGAAGTAGGCAATCTGAAATTAAAAAAATAAATTATAACCTATGGAAATCAGCTCTCTTACAGCTGAGTTTATTTTTCTGAGCAGGAACAGGAAGGAATGCGTAGGAAGGACACAACAGAAGAGCTTATCTAGTCTTTTTTTAATGGAGTCAGTATCCAGTGTATATAGACTGGAAAATATGCAAAGGTATACAACACAGAAAACTGTGACAGCCTGGCCACCAGTGACCATTAGGTCATCCTATTAAAGATGAAAAATGCCTTGGCTTTGAAACAAGAGCCAGTTACATCCTATTTAATATCTTGATGTGGTTGTAGGAACAAAGAAGCAAAACAGAAAAGCCCAAGTACAACTATAAACACACAGGGAAACAGCAACATGAAAATACTTGCTACGTACATCAGTAATAAGTAGAAATGGTTGGCCCAGGGAAACAAATTAAGCAACAGAAATGTTTTGTGCTGTTTTGGTTCAAGCCCAGAGGCATTTGTGATTTACCTTTGAAATCAGAGTGGCAGGCAAGTGGCTAACAACTGAAAAAAGCAAACATAGTGCCCATCTCTAAAGGGCAGCACGAGGAAATCCCAAGACTTTTCAAGTTGGGCTGAGTCCTCCATAGTTATGAAAACAATAGAAAATAATAAACACTTATAAAACAACAGGCTTCCTAAAAGTCAGACTGATTTCCTTCTAGGACAAGTTAATAGGCTTCTGAGCTCAGAATTAGCTTTAGGTTAAACTCTGAAAAGCTTTTTACACAACCTCTTCTGCTATAGTCAAAAATGAGCTAAGGTGGTACAACATCAATGAAGTTATTGCGCAATCACTAAAAAAAATTTCCGCCAAACTGTTGGCTTGCTGCCAAAAGGAAATGATGCATAAAGCTCCTGCAGGAGCCTAAGGTGAGCTCAGTGCTATTCAGCACTTTTATGAATGACTTGAATGATGAAATAAAACACACAGTAATTAAATTTGCAGATAAGATCAAGCTGGAAGGATGCATGAGGACTGTGGAGGACAGCATTAAAATTCAAAACAAGTTCTAAATGAGCTGAAGATATAAACAAGATACAATTCAGTGAAGACAAGTGCAATACACTGCGTTTATGTTGAAATCATCAGCTGCAGAAATACAACGTGGGGTACACCTAATTACACAACTAATTAGAAAAAAAAGATGTGGAGGTTAAAGAGTTGCAAACAGAACACGACTTAGTATTTTTTCTAATAAATAAATTACACTAGGGTACATAATGAAGATGTCAAACACAGGCCATATGAAGTAGCCCTCAGCATGCTCCAGCCTGAGGCTGGAACACTGGATGGAGTTTAATACACCAAACATCAAGAAAGATATGTCAGCTGGACAGCTGAGAGCAGCAAGAATGATCAAAGGTTTGAACACACATTCTGTGAAGAAAGGTTGAGGAAACTGGGTTTGTTTAACCTAGCCAAGATTCAAGGAGACCTAACAACAATCTTCAAATAGCAGAGAACTCATGCATGGAGTTACTCTTACCATCCACTCTGCTAATACACTTAAATTGCAGACAGGAATATTAACAGACAAATAAGGACTGACTTGGCATAATTAATCCCATCTTGAGTGGGCTGAGTGATCTCTCAGGGTACCTTCCAAACCTATCTGCTGCCTTTGGCTTCTCAGTGTTATTTTTTTAAACTGCCATTAAAGGCGTGCTTGTTATGGCCAAGAAAATTTAAGAAAAATAAGAAAAAGATCACCATCATTATTTTGAAATTTATATGAAAGGGTAAAAACTCAAGAACTATTTTAGGTGAACTTCACAAAAACCCTTAACTTACACAAAATCAGTTGTCATTTTTCAGGCTAAAAAAGGTTACACAAATCTAAAGAGGGAAATTATTGCAATTAATGCAGTTATGCAATTAAAGCAATAACACATTTGAGACAGTGAATGACAGATTCTAGATATTCTGATCATTTCATTGTCATCTACCTGCCCATTTTATAAGTCCACACAAAAATATCAAAGGTACACTAAGGAGGGAACTTAGACCAGAGCTTGTCTAGACACAGTACTAACGAAGCAGATGGCACTGATAATCAAGCTAAATAATGAGAGGGCTTTGCACAGCAGAAGGTGATTAACCTGCTGAGGTGTTCATGGCAGGACCCATGATACAACACATCTACCTGGAGGTACGAACGTGGCAAGCAGCAGCAGCTGGAATTCTTTGGAGGCAGGATGCCAGGAAGCTGGGCAGTGCCACGTGCTGTTGGTCACCCCTAGGAGAAGCATCGCGTTCAGAACACTCGGGGCTCCCTCAGGCAGCAGCTGCACAAGGTGCAATGTAAAGTCTGCTCCTGAAACAGAGGACCAGAAACCGATCCTGGAGCAGCCAGTGGTGGCTGGCTGGTGACCAGCTGCACCGTGCTGTGCCAAGAGCCTGGTGGAAACCCAGTGCGGCCACGCACCAGTAAGGGCAGAGGCAGCCACTGGGAAGCAGCCAACCAAAAATCCGATTGAAGAACCCTTCTCTCAGCAAAGTGTTAAGCCAGAAAACACTCTCTTGGTTCAGCAGAGCGTTCAGTTTGCTTTAGTCATTATTTTGAGTCTGCAGCTTTTTAACTGCACTTAAGTACAGCTAACCGAAGCATCCCTCTCACTTCACTTTAAGGCAGACACTTGGGAAGACTTATCTCACTGTCATTCGTCTACTATGTTGTCCTATATTAATCTCCCCCTTAGCACAATCTTAAATATCCTCATGTTTACTTCTCCAGGAATTGTTTTGGTATTTTTTCATCAGTTTAGTTGCTGTCTTTGGGAACTTTTTGATTACTTCATATGCCTTTTGAGATGGAATGACTGAGATTGAACACTTTAATACAAGCAAAGGTGTACTATAAATTCCTGTAATGATACTCATTTTGTCTTAATACAATCTAACACCTCAATTTCTTTCTAGACTGCACTGAACAGCAGCCTTCTCTATGCTGTTCCCTGCAATGACCAAGTATTTTTCTCAGAGTTGTTACAGATAATTTAGAATCTATCAGGTAGCATGATTAGTTCCAATTGTCCCTTCAGAATCAGTTACCATCAGCTGTCTACCCTGAAGCTCACCTGTCATTCATTACTGAATGCTCAATCATCGTTTGACCCTTCTGCATTCTTTGTATCTCCTCATAGATAGCAAGCCCCATGTAATTTCAACTTAACAACAACAACAAGTACTATTTATTCCCTTTCCAAATAATTTGCACAAATTCCAGATGGGTCCTTACATTGCTTGGCTATTAATCTTTTTCTCAAGTCCTTATTTCTTGCCTTCTTAGAGCTCCTTGATCCGCGAGATAACGCTCTTCTTATGCCAAGACTTTTTTTTTTTTTTAGAGTGGCTTTATCCACATAAACTGTATTAAGGTATCTACAAGATTTCCTTTCTTAAAGAAATGAAACTATTCTAATAGGCTGCAAAGATAAAGTTTTCCTTAACAAGAGCTATTTCGATTCATTCCTTGGTAACAGTTTTATCAAAATGCTTCATAAAATTCCATAGCAGCATAATCTCTACATTTCTTGGAGGTACGAGTCACAAGGCTGAGATTCACTCACTCAAACCATTTGTACTCCCTACAACTTCTGCTCTTCCCCTCACATATCTGCTTTATCCTTATGTTTGCCTTTCACTTAGATTTTCAACTATTTGAGGATGGCTTTTATTCTTTCTTATATTTGGACAGTGAATAGCACAGTAGGACTGAAGCCCACACATGCAGGAAGTACCTTAAAAAGACAATAGTGACTTATTGCATGGAAAATGTTTCAAATAAAGTGATTTACTGCTTATCAAGTGCAAACAGACATTTCTATCTCTTCTGCTCAGCTACTTCTCTGCTCAGTCCTGCTACTAATAAAAATAATTCTTTTCTTTACCACTGATTTCCTAACATCACCACTGCACTGATCCAAAAGAATTCTGTTTTTAGATTAACTCTGCTGGATATACAAGAAATGGATCTGGAGACCTCTGCCTATGCAGTTACCACCCATAGTCTTAAGATAGTATCACCTCAGACAATGATTTTTCTTATCTCCACTTTGGAGTAAGTTTTCTCCATTTCCCCAGAAGTAATTCAGTATAAAAAGTTAGAAAATTCCATCATCTCGGTACATGCCTCTCTACTGTCATTAAAGTGAACTGCTTGTTTGCAGAAGTAAATGATACTTTAAATATTTTAACCAAGTAAAATGCTATTTACACAAATCAGCAAAGAACCTTAGCTGATTAATTATTGACACTAAACACTTACAGGGATTGCACCTGGACGCAAAGCTACCTCAGACCACTCTGTTGCACATGAAGAACAATTAGGACAACTAGTTCAAAAAATTACTGCTTGGTCGTAAATAACTAACCATGGTAGATTATTACAAGCTCTTGTGTAACTATGTTGGAGTAGTAGGAAAATGCAACAGAGGAGATATCCAGGGCATACATGGAAGGTGACAGCCAAATGACTCACAATCAAGGATCCCATTTCCACTTCCACAACTTGATTTGTCAAAGGCAGAAGTATGAAGTCAAAGACCAGCAAATTAAGACAGACAGCTCACAGAAAGAAAGAATGGAGGTCAGTTTGTTGACAGAAGAGAGATTCCAGGAGAGCTTCCAAAGAAGCTGTATCTCCCTCAGGTTCAGGGAGTGGTATGACTAAAGGAAAAGCCTAAAGCCAGCTGCATACGTCATCACTTGCTGTAAAGATGCTTTCATTGAAGGGAACACTATGCTTTAAACAAACTGTACAATCATTGTTCTCAGTGAAAACAGAACTGCAAGGTCTGAGATTAAGACAGATTACCAGTCCATGCTCCAGAAGGCAGAGAGTGAAAACTGTATGCTTCTTCCTCAAGAGAAGTGGTAGAGGCTACCTCAGAGACTGGCAGATTAGAGACAGGATTCAACAGCCTGGTAACTACCATGAGAAAGTCCCTTGGCCAGTACCTGCCTTGCCGTGTCAGTGCAGGTCTCTAACCAAACCCCATCTGCCCAGCACTGACAGAGCCTGTTGGTCACTTCACTGTCAAACTCAGGAACACTTCAGCAGAAAGCAGCCTAACCATCCTCTCTGGCTTAATAAGAGGTCTGAGTTCATGCAAATCAGGCCTGGAAGGGGCTAAGCACTTTGAAGACCAAGCTGGTGCTATCCAAGCTTTCATCTTCTTAAACACTCTCTGGATTAGTTAAGAATGTCTGGAAATATTCTTCTCTCTGTATAAAGGCTACGCTGGAAATAGAAACAGTAAATATGAGTCATAAAACTCAAATAGTCTAAAATTCTTTGCTTCCTAGTATAGACATAGCTTTATTTGCTATGAAAAAATTACTATGAAAAAAATATCTGGAGTCAGAGCTAGCAGTCAGTTTCCCTCATGGGGCACTGGAGGCTTGTAGTGCAGTTGACTGTTATCATGTCAGGAGCAGACAAGGAACTCCACTCAGCAATGACAGTCAAGAAATCTATTGTTCAGTCCACCGATTGGAACAGTGCCAAGATGAATCACTCTACTTTTCATCTCTTAGTGTCTGCACACCTCTTAAGTTTTATACATAAGGATATTGTGGAAGAAAAAAAAAATAGCCTTGAAGAAGAAATGAAATTCCATCTAATGAAATGAGACCATCTTGAGATAGTGAGAGGTACCAGCACATACAACATTCAGCAGAATCTTAAGCTCTAAACCACTCTCAACAACAGGCTTGTTACAAAATGTGGGAACAAGTTGGTTCAAATAAAGAGAGACATCGGGTTCGCAGGTGAACTACCAAAGAGCTCCACAAGCTTTGAACACAATGGTTTCTTGTAGGAATGTCAGTATTAAATGAATTTAAGAAAATTAACACAAATAAGCAAAAAACAGAAAAATACACATAATTGTATCAATTGACATATGACTGATTGACAGATGGTTTATGATCATACCATGGAAATGACCTGGAAAGACTGTCTATCCACATCTATTCCTATAGGATACCAATGCGTTAGACACACTTAGCATTAACAGGTTCAGAAAAACTTAGTCATTGCTTATGAAAACACAGGTTTTCACACAAGTATTTCATGTGCTTTTCAGAATATCTTGTACTTCAATATCTGATGAAACATCATATTATTCTGCTACACATAAAACTACTGGGAAATTGGCAATAACAGCTTAACACAGATAAACGTTTATGAAATCTCCACTAAGTAAAGTTTACAACTCATAATTCATGTAAAACCAAAAAGCACTCTCAAACCATTTCAATATGATCTTCATTTTAAATGAAGGGTAAGTGTATGCAGGCTCTGTTCTTACATGTACTGTTTGTTTCACAGAAGGGTAAGTTAAAAGATATCTGGAAATGCTGATGAAATGCCAGAGTCAAAACTGATGTGGCATTTTCTTTCTAATCCTCTGTTTTCAGAAATAGCAGCTTTGAACTTCACCTTCCAGGGAAAATTGCTCACGCTTATTCTCAACATAGAGATAAATGATTCTTGAGGGAAAGTTTCAAGAAAAGCCATGACCATATGTTTTAGTTAGCAAGTGTAGAAAGTGTATCAGGCACTTAACAATGTACTTGTATGTATTCATCAGGCCAGTGATGGAAGTTCCTGCAGCAGCCCCTCCTCTCTCACCAGTACCTATGCCCAAGGCAGGAGGGAAGCCACAAACACAATTTACAATCCCTCCTCAAGACAAGATACGAGATTTTCAACCCAATGATATAACCTTGAAAATATGTACACACTGAGTATTATCAATAAATTTGAGCTAGAGCTTAGGCTGCAGTCTGCACCTAACACACAGCATGCAGGCACTTTGTCTCAGCTGGGCAGAGGAAGATCAAACAGGATCTTACACTAAAGCTCTGAAAGAGATGTCTATAGCTCTCCTTATTCTTAGTACTTATTGATTTAAATAGCAGTAATATTCACCTTTTGTGCAGAGCTTTTACCAGTAGATTTCAAAACATTTTACAAAGGAAGTCAACGATATTATCACTGTTTTCCAGCCATGAAATCTGAAGTAAAGGGAGGTAAAGTGCTTAGTCAAGAGTCATCCAAAAAACACAGTGGACCAAAGGAAAGGTGCACTAAGTCTGGCCCATGGACAGTGTGAAGAGGACAGAAGACTACAAGTGCAGTTTGTGGAAAAGAGGTGCTAAGGGAACACAACACCCTGAAAAGCAAAGGAAAGAGAAAGGTAAATCTAGAGACAAGGATCATACCTAAGTAGAAGCTTAAGAAGGAGATCCGGAGCAGTGCAGTATATACAAGTAGATGCAAAAGGAATGATAAGAGCCAGTGAAAAAGGGTGGCAAGCAGAGTGTAAGAAAGTGAAATGTAAAAAGGAGCTCTTTGGTACAGACCATAAAGGGTCCTGAAAGGCCAAAAAAGAGGAGGTTGTAGCAATCCAGATAAAACCCACGACACATGTCGGCAGAAGAGGGTTGAAGCTGTGCTCAGGTGGCTTCTGACCTATGTGACTCAAGGTTGTGGGTTTTTTTAACTTCAGGCTGACACTGATACTGCAATCCACACTGAGGCTTTGCTGGGTGTGAAACAAAGGAGTCGATTTGCTTTTCATGTTTCTCTTCTGCTCTACTTAAGATTTTTCTCCAGGGCAGTTTTCTCTTCTGTGCTGATACATTCTCTCTCCTATCACGTTTTTTCCCCCTATGCTGCTCTTCAGTATCAAGTTCAATGTTCTGTCTCAGATTTTGTGAGAGTCCCACTCTCCCTGGACAGTACAAGACTCTTTCATTTAAATTGATTTAAGCTTTAGTTTTGCAGTAAGAGATTTTTCTTCTCTTCTGCATCCCTGTGACTAACACTTCTGCCCTTTACCTCAATCAACAGGACAATGGCATTTGTGCTGCTGTGCACAAAGCATCTAGCCCTTATATTAGAATACTTTGTGGAGAAAACCAGAGAGACAGAATTCATCCATTTTAGATGCAAAAATATGGGGAAATTTTCTCTTACTCTATCACTAAACACGCCTGTGCATTTCATACACCAATCTATATCAGTTTGGAAATGAACACAGTATGAGAGTAATGCCCTTGCACTGGAGCAGTTTTATTCATATTTGGGCATTTCCTCACTGCTGGAAAGCAATATGTAGGTGTAAGATCCTGTAATTGCAACTGCAGTGGTGGAGTGCAGTAATCTACCCACACAAGCTTGTTTGCTTGTATGTATGCTGTACATTTTAATCAGTACAAAACCACATGAATTTTAGACCTTAGCACTACGTGTAAATACAAGTCCAAAACTCTGCATCATCTGGGTGCAGAATTATCCAAATCCTGACTGCCTTGCTTGAAACTACAAATGCGCGTTTACTTGATCGTAGCTGCCTATAAAGCATACGACCCACGAGCAGCTTTGCCATTTTACCCATCACCTCTCCCCCACCCAAAAGATGCAGATAACCAAAAGATGGTTTGGTTTTGGTGCTAAGTACATTCCATGCACATGGCACATTTAATGTGCTGACTGCTACGAGAGCTCTGCCGACGGCCGAGCCTGGCTGTCTCACTATGTGAGAGTGACTGTCTTTGCTTACCTGTTAAAAGCCTAGGTGCTTCTGAAAACAGCTTTTCTGAGCTACAGATCTCTGGGTTTTCTTCCATGCACCCTTTAAGAATCAGAAGCCAAAACTAGTAAGTTGCTGTATTTGTTACCAGAGTATTTAACGTTTTCAACCTACGTCATTTTTTGAAGCTCAGCTTGACTGGACTTTAGGAATATAATCATAAAAATTGAGGATTGCTAGTATGTGTTCTTGAGAACATGCTGTTTCTGTTGATGTTTGCTAAGCATTACTGATACTTTTCTGATTCGTATCTCCTGAGACCTTCTCAATTTCTCTCAAAATTGTCTTCCATCTTGCACATGTATGAGCATTAGGCAGTTCATCTCACTACTTCCTTCGGTGTCAGAGTATTTTTTTCTAATAACCATCCACTTAACCTACATTTTAAAAATTGGTTTGGTCACAAATGAATTAAACCTATTGTAAATTGGTACTGATAGTCCTCTGCAATGCAATTTTACAAGCAGCCTTTGTTCAGGAAAAAAAAAAAAAAGTCATAAAAGGAAAATCTTTACACACTTCTACAATGGTTGCATGGATTAAAAATCACCAAAAAAAAATAGTTAAATATGTCTGTTACCAGACACAGGGATAGTTGAGAAGCACAGACACCAAAACACTTTTGCACACAGTTCCTTCAGTAAGTGCTTGAAGACCTGTGGTTCCCCAGGAAGATCCTGTTCCAAAAGGACGGGCTTGGCTCTGTAAATCAGTTTCATGACTGAAAAAACACTAAGCAGGGTTCTGTTCCTAGCTCACAGAAGAGTCTTTGTGTGTCTTTAGGCAGTGTACATAAAACCACATTTTCAGCTGATCAAGTAAATATTCACTCTAATTTTCACATTTAACTTGAAACATCCTGTATCTGTTTCACTTTGTTTATTGATGGACTGGCATCCCTGCTAAGCTCCCACAAGAGCTCCAGGCTTGCTACAGTGCATCTGAGGTTAGCTGCTCCACTAGTGAAACCTCCAAATATCTTTCCGCATCATCTCTTGTGTCACCTTCCTGACATCCCTCTCCCAAGTGGTGAACTGAGGAGTTAGTATATAATGCTGGTGAAGCACCAAAGTCTTTCAGTGGAGCTTTCTCTATAAAGAGAAAATATTATTCCAACTCTGGGAAAATTATTTCTTCTGCTGTATGGTGAAAGACAAGCTAATACATCACAAAAAAAAAAAGGAAAAAAGAAAGGCCACCAGTGTAACAATATTGCCCAGGAGCCAAGTGCAGGAAAAGGCCAGAACAGTTCCACTTAGACACTGTCCACATCTCCTGAGACTGCTTCACATTACTGCAGGCATTCCGAGGAGTTGTCTCTAAGTACAATTATTACCTTCCTTTCTTCACAGAATCCACATCCAGGAGGTACACAATGTAGTGAGAGTAAATCTCTTCTCACAGTGCTATTAAACTCTCTTCTGAATGAGAAAGCACACAGCAGTCCTTGTAAAATGTGAAAGTGAAGTAGGAAACCAAATAAGAGAACGTACATCCTCAAATATGCAATCTTTTAAATATTATATCAAGAACCTTTTTTAAATTCATACGAAGAAAATAATATCGAGGCTTTGCCAAAAAAATGTCACTTGCAATTTCTTATATCGAGTCCTCAAGAACAGGCATCCAAAAAATATATATGCCTAAAGGTAATGAGCAGGAACGAATAACACAACTTCTAATATACTGCCTTGCCTTTACAGCTGTTCATGTATTCTCTTTTCACCAGCACCACACATTTCTGACATACACATAAATAACCATTAAAGAAGCTTAATAAATGGTGCAGCATGGACTGCTTTCTTTTGTGCATATTTTACTACCCACTCACCAAAGGCGTATCAGAAATTAAGCTTTACTTATAAAATGATTTAATTTAAGACCAAGTTATGGAAGATTGCCTGCTACATCTGCTCATTAACGGGCTGAAACACCCTCTGTTGCCTATCATTGCCTCTTCTTGCAAGAAATCCCAGGAGGCAATTCTTAGTGTGTTTGTTGTCTACTTCATCTGTATGTCTCCCTCTACCATCAAATCACTGTGCAGTACGCATGGACGTTTGCCATGTATTATAAACAGTATTTCCAGACCTTGTGTTCCAACTTATTGCAGTGAATAGTGAATCTAGAAACAATGCACACAAGAATATATCTCTTCAGTTGTGGAGTTTTAAAATATATGAAGAATATGGATTCAGTAACACTTGTCAGTGAAGGCTTGTCTGCTTAGGGCTATGAGGATCAAGAAAAGAGCATTGTTTTAATACTGAAAACAATACTTTTCACAAAAGACCTGCTTACATGCAGGTCTAAAAATGAATCTATCTAGAAGACTTATTGTAAGGACATGTCTCACTGAGCCTGCAGTGCCTAACAAAGCATGAGGAGAACGATGTGTATTGTAATACTGTGCAAAATCAAGACATCCCAAATCACTCCATTATTGAAGCAGCTCCACTGATACATTTGAAACAACTCACATTGTAAAATAACTCATAGTTTTAAATTTTTTTTCAGTTAACCTCTACCTTTATGTTCTCTCTCTAAACATTAAGGTCCTGTATTTACAGTCAATTAATTACATACAAAACATCTCAAAAGAAACAGCAAAGGTCTTTGGAATCATGCTTACATTTCTTATTTAGGAAATCAGAGATACAGGCTGAAGACACAAAATGATTGCAAAATTCCTCTTTTATATATAAATTACAGGAAACTAAAAGGAAGACATTCATCCAGCTGCACTATTACTTACCTCTAAGCGTAAAAGAACTCACATTATGTCTGTCAAAATCCTGAAAATAATTTTTTTTCAAGTCTTTAGAACTGTGCAATGGATTTAAATCCATTAAAGGAAGATTTCACTTCAGATCCATAGCATTATATTCAAGTCATCCAGAGATATTTGAAAATTTGAGTCTATAGCACTTTGAAAACTGATTAATGGCATTTTAGATAATACACATCAACTGTTTGGAATTGTCTGCCTACATCAGTGTCACATAAAACTAGTCTTTCTTCCCACATCAAGATTTTGTGGCTCTAAATGGGAATCACTGGGTTATTTCCATCATTCACACTTTTAGTGCTGTGCTGTTACCATTTAAGCTAATGAATAAATAATAGATATTTTCCCTATTTTTGTCAAATGAAACTTTACTTCAGTTGGTCCTGTTCTTAAAGTTCCACAAAGAGGAAGAGGTATTCACAGCAGGGTATGTTTTCTGAATTTAAATGCAGCAATACATCTGTGACTCTCCTTAAGCAACCCTAGCACTACACACAGACAAAAGCAGAGGCTGCTTGATTTCTGTTTTGCCCAACCCAAGCCTATTTTACGGCTACTGAGAAGCCAGAATCCCACAAGGGACAGGCATATGGCAGATCTTCACATTCTATCTATTCTTTCAGCTGTAAATTCTCTTGCCTCAGGACATACACCAGCTACTCACCCAAAGAGACTGGGACTGCACATAGCCTGTGCATACCTCCTAGCTTCCCAAATTCCAGTGTACCTACACAATCTGATTCTCTCCAGCCCACCATGAAGAAGCCTGATGGGGGGGTACCTGTATATTTGCTCTCGTTGGAGGGATCAACAATAACAAAATGGGGATAGGAGAGCTGAGAGGCAGAAGTGCCATGCAGAGGCCCTGCGGGTGCTACGTCCCATCAGCTCACAAGCTTCACAGCACCAGTCAGCCAAGGTGGCTCCACAGAGGAGGGCACTGCTAACCTGCCACCACCACAGAACTTGTCCCAGAAATGTAACTGCTCATTACCAAGCACTTACAGTAGGTGTAACAGGGTATGGTAGGTGACCTACTTAGGGATTCTCTAAGTGACAGGTAAGGTTTGCTGCTCTTGAGGAGACAAGATAGTTTTCTGAGCCCTTTGTGACTCAACAGTCACATGCCTACAAAGCATGTGGACAAGGCACCGTGTTCCTCAGGGCACGCTGCGTTCACTTCTCCTTACGCTCTTCTTCAGAACATCCCTCCCACTCACACAAAGTTGTAAAACAAAGTAAACATCAGAATCTAGACAAGTTCTTTTCCCCATGCAAAAAGACTGATATGCGCCAGAGGTACTAAGAGAAGCATGCCATTTTCCCATCTTCTAGCTATAGGAAATCCCTGTCCAGAGTGTGTTCTTTCCAAAGGCTTCTCAAGGAAACTGCGGCACCCAAAGCTACAGCTTTCTGCATCTTCCATCTAAACCCAGCAACCACATACATGGTAAATCTCTATTCCCTTCTACAGAAAAACAGAATAATCTCTGTGAGGACTGGAAAAAAATCTTCAAACTGAAGAAACAAACCCGAATTAGCCAAAAGCACCCTGAGAGAGGGAACAGACCACTAGAAACAATCCTTTCCCTGCAGTCTGACGGAACCTCTTCCTTGTTCTGTTAATAAAAGACCTGCTAGTGCTGCAATTTACATAACTATGCCTTTATCCAGGACTAATCATGCAATTTTGTGTTGTGTCCAGGTTCTATGATTAGAGAAAGTATTTTCAGATATTACCTGGACCTTCCTTCCAGGAGCTCAGCTCTGAGCATCGCACTGACTTCTAGGGGGGCAGCCAGTGACTACTGTGGCTGAAACACTGAGTGAGCACTTAGGAGAGCCCCAGCTTGAGCCTGTACAGCTTTTGATGCTATTTAGCCACGTCCAGTCTTTCATTTTTAGAAAACATTGTGAAGATAGTTGTGACAAGACAGCTTCACCTACTCCCTGCCTTTCCGTCTTGCTTTTGGGTTGGCTTGTAGAGTATCAGAAGCGTAGGCTCTTTACCAAGTCCCTGCAGTCATGAACAGGGGAAACTGCTGTTCATCTTACCAGCACCCTATACTGGTGGTGACACGGCATTAATTTTATGCTGAAATTTTTAAAATTCATCTTCTTGGTCACTGAACATCTTGGGGCTAAGTCTTAATATGCAAACTCCATACAACACTTCCAAGTCACAAAAGAACTTCAACATAACTACCAAATGCAAAATCTTTGCTTACATAGTCCTAGTTAAAACAGCTATATATAAAAGCTAAGGACAGGAATCAGGAAAAGAAATCTTTTACCTGTGCTTGGAACAAGAAATAATTTAAGCTATTGGGAAATCTAGCTTTTTAGACATCATGGAAAGTATATGAGGTTTTATAATCTAAAGGGCTACTAATAAATTCTACAGGCACTTAGGAAACCCTAGCAACAAATGTTAATGGATTTTGCATCCAATTTCATACCTAGGACTTAAATTCTATGTTGGAACCCAAATAGGAAACTATATTTTCCAGTGTAAATAGAAGTATGTCCTTTGCCTGGACGCCCTAGCGTCCCAAGACTTATAACATTTAGGATCAAATTCTTCTGAGAACACCATGTTAGACTTAACACTTCATTCACGTTAAGCCACAGCCTTTATGTTCATCCTCAAATCTTACTGCTCTGCTCCTAACCCTAATCTGGATCTAAATTTTCACAAAAGATATTAAGGGATAGGCTGCTCTATCCCTGTTGAATACCATACCTTTGAGTACTTTATAGATTTTAGCCCTCCAATTGCAGAAACCATGAGAGCATGCACAAATTATAACTACTTTTAACACTGTATCCTCTACAAAGTGTTAGTCAATACAGTGAAGGACAAACCACACCTAAGGGGTATCATAAAGCACTTTCATAGATGATCATCCTTTCACACCTTCCTGAACTGTAATGAAACCAAACTTCCTTTTACTGTTTTCACTAAACTTGTCACATTAGTTTTCTCCTAAAGCAATTCACAGACAGATGATTTGATCAGCTGCTGCTGTTTTCATGCAGCACAGGAAGATTTACCTCCTCTCCCCATTCTGTGCTACAGCAGGAGCTGCATGAGTGGCACCTGTCAGGCCTTTGACCTGCACCATCATTCTCAAGACCAGAGGAAACCACAGGTGTTGGTGACATTGCTGCTGGCCACAAAGCCTGGGCATGGCAGAACATTGTTCAGAAACCAAGTTTTTATTTTCCGGTGCTGGTCAGAGCAAGAAATGATTCAAACAGCAAAAGCTAAGTGCGTGCTCTCCCTACTACAAGGTAGTAATTTTTTCTCAGAACAGATTTAGACACCTCTGAAAGGATTTTATTTACTTTTCTCTGCTTATTTAGTGAAATTCTCTCTTAGATTTATAAATTATAGTCCCACAGACACAGCATAACAATTCAAAGGCAAAAGAGTGTCAGCAAATAAATATTAGTGCTTTCACAGGCTTTCA
>NW_008604739.1:0-3709 GCF_000691845.1 Merops nubicus
AAGAAACAGTCTCGTCTGTTACAAGTAATTAGTGATATAATTCAGAAAATTAAAAATGCTTCTATAAATGCATTAGCAACAAAAGGAAGGCTAAGGATATTCTCTATCCTTTATTGGATGCGGAGGGGAAAATAGTGACAAAGGCTGAGGAAAATGCTGAAGTACTGAATGCCTTATTTGCCTCAGTCTTTAACAGTAAGAGCAGTTGTTCTCCAAGTACCCAGCCTGCTGAGCTGGAATACAGAGCAGAATAAAGCCCACATAATCCAAGAGGAAATCATTAGACACTCACAAGTCTATGAGGCCATATGGAATCCATCGAAGGGCACTGAGGGAGCTGGTAGAAGTGCTCAAGCCACTTTCAATCATTTACCAGCAGTCCTGGCTAACCAGGGAGGTTCCAGTTAACTGGAGGTTATCAAACGTGATGTTCATCTAGAATAAGGTCTGGAAGGAGGTTCCAGGGAATTACAGGCCTGTTGGTCTGACCTTAGTGCCAGGGAAGATTCTGGAGCAGGTCATCTGAGTGCCACCACACAACACTTCCAGGACAATGAGGTGATCAGGCCCAGTCAGCATAGGTTCATGAAAGGTAAGTCCTGCTCGATTAACCTGATCTTCCATGACAGGATGACACACCTAGTGGACAAGGGAAAGTAGGTGGTGGTGCTGATTGACAGCCAGCTAAATATGAGCCAGCAGTGTGCCCAAGTGGCCAAGAAGGCCAACAGCATCCTAGCTTGTATCAGAAATAGTGTAGCCAGCAGGACTAGGGAAGTGATTATCCCCCTGTACTTGGCACTGGTGAGGCCACACCTCGAGTACTGGGTTCAGCTTTAGTGATCCCAATACAAGAAAGACATCAAGGTGCTGAAGCAGGTCCAGAGAGGGGCAAATAAGCTGGTGAAGGGTCTAGAGAACAACTGTTCTGAGGAGTGGTTGATGGAACTGGGTTTATTTAGCCTGGAGAAAAGGAGGCTGAGGGGAGACCTTGTCACTCCCTACAACTACCTGAAAGGAGATTCTAGCAAGGTGGGTGTCAGTCTCTTTTCTAAAGTAACAAGAGGAATTGGCCTCAAGTTGCATAGGGAGGGGGGATGTGGGGGGGTGGGATTTTGGTCTTGGATTCAGAAATCATCTAAGTAGATCTTGGGATTTTTAGGTGGAAGGAAGACAAAAGAATTTAGGCCATCCAAGAGCTTATACTTCATACAGGTGAAGAAACCCTTCTGATTATATAGAAAGGAAAACAAAAAAAAAAAGCCCAGGCATATCTTTGGATATCTTTGCTCATCAGTGAAATCCGGTTTGCCTAGACTGTTTTTAGACAGCTGTTGTAAGCAGGGAGGAAGAGGTTAGAACAGTGAGAAGAGTTCCACACATCTTGGTGGTGCCAATCCTTTCTGTGAGGACAGGGAAAAAGAAAGTACCAAAGGATCCTGACATGCCATGTGGCAGATTCTTCAATGACAAAGGGACTCTGTGCAGCTGGGTTACTAGGATGTCAGATGGCTCGTGGCCAGGCTCATTCACCTAATCCCCTACTCCAGAGTGAATTTTACTGTGACACTCTGTGAGCAACAGAGATGGGTTTCCTTCCTCACATAAGGATATGCAAGAGTGAGGTAGAGAATTGTAAACATGGATTTCAAGGGAAACAAAGACAGTTTAAATGCATGCTGTATCTCCTTTCCTGTAAAGGGAAACAGAAAACAAGCCAAAATGTCCTCAGGGACTATTAGCCTGAAAAAACATATATTGATTAGCCAGTGTGCTAGACCTTAAAATACTGTGCATTGATGCAGAGAACTAAAAAACTATAAAAAAAAAAAAAAAGAATTGAAAAGACTTCAGAAATTAGTTAGGTAAAGAACATCAAAGAAAAAATGAAAAAAAATTGTTAAAAAAAACCCAACCAAACAACCCAAGCAATTTTTCATCACACTGGGAACCTTTTAAAAGCATTCTCAAAATTAACATTGTAGATAACTACCTCTGGGGAGAACTGTTTGATCTAATTTCTTTTTTCTTTTTGAGAAAGGCAACAATTTCCAACAGTTATCACTGCTAATATTAAATAGAACTTCTTTGGCATTTTACTTTAACAACTCTTGAGGTTTTTTTTGTGGTTGTTTTCAAGCTCCCATATATTATCTAAGTAAATCGTGTATGGCGTGTTTTCTTAAAAAATGCAGTTTCATCCTACTTTCTTTAATAAATGTGATTCAGAATTCCTTTGAATGAAATCAAACAAGCAACTTTTCTTCTCTGCCTATGAGGAGGTTTTCTTCAAAATTCTAGAAAATGCTTCTCAAAACAGGAGGAGCACAGTGAAATACAGTCAGAGGATAGGACGAGCTTTTTTGTGTTACTAAATCTATTTATACATTTTCACATGCTTAGTGATGGACTACTTCATTTATAAGCATAACTCCACATCATGGCTGAAAGTACTGAGAAAGCAGCAACACTCACCTAAAAAAAAATCATATTTTCTTTAAGACAGCTCTTCAACAAAATGGAGTAGCTGTGCTTACTTCATATTGTAAAGAGATAATTTGCAGCTGGTGGAGCGGCTAAGATGCCTTGTTAAACCCCCAGAAGCTCTGAGAAGCAAAGCACATCAGCCAGGGAAGCAAAGGAGCCCTAGCTTCAGCTGAGAAGCTGCCAATGGGTAGGGCACAACCTTCCCCCTCAAGTTTTCTGAGTACAGTTATGTGTGTGGCTCTCAGCTGCTAGAAAGAGATGCTAAGTCCTAGAAGACTTTTGTTTAAGAATAACATTTGTCTGCATGGTAACTCATAGTAAGGATTTTCTGCGACCAAGTATAGCAAGCTCCTTCTGAAGGGCCAGAAGCTGCTTTTTCACCTCACCTAGTACAAAGTTCACACAAAGGTCAGTTATAAAGGTCATTACAATTCAAACAAGTGATTTTCTGTGTTAAAGTGATTTAAATCACTCGAGCCAGAAAAGAGTAGTTTGCTGTGCTAAGGTCATGGAAGATATGTTATTACATTACAATTACTTTAAAGGACAGAAAAGAGAAACAAGGATGAAGTATCATAGATCTGTTTTAAATTTCAGACATGAGAACATGCTCCCACTGCTTGCTTCAGAAGAACATCTAAATACTTTGGATTAAGCAAGCAAGCAATTTAAAGGCCAGTGATGTTTTAGTTGAGTTGAACAGCAGAAATCCTTCTCTCATTTGAAAAAAAGATACTATTTTCTTTGTTTGCCCTACCTTCTCAGGGACAATTTTCCACACACAACAGCACAGAATTAATGAATGTAGCAAGCCGAAATCTTTCTAATGCTTTTAGAAAGTCAGTGGCATGAAGGACAATCTTGTTAAAAGGTATGTGATGTCTGAAGAGTCTATTGCTGTCTGCAGAGCAAGTATATGCAGAATTAGTAGTTTGTCACTTTTAATCACTGAATTTTATACTAAGTGTTTGATATATTTATGTGAAGGAACTCAATGAGCATGGGACCCCTTTGTCCTACACACTGTGCAAAATACAATCTATCTTTTCCTCAGAGAACAGTTGACATGTCATAGTAGATTGGTTTTTACACAGAAAAGTAATCCTTGGCTGACCTCTGCAATCCCCACCTAAATTACAAATTTATACTGCATCCAGTCTCACAAAATACTCAATAAGGTGCAGTTCTCACTATTCCTATGTGGTGGTTTAAACCACTTTTA
>NW_008604740.1:0-4235 GCF_000691845.1 Merops nubicus
AGCATGACTTCCCCTTGGTAAATCCATCTGACTAGTCCTGAGAACCATCTTCTCCGCCATGTGCTCAGAGATGACCTCCAGAATGAGTCACTCCATGATTTTTCCAGGGATGGAGGTGAGGCTGACCAGTCTGTAGTTTCCTGGATCCTCTTTCTTGCCCTTTTTGAAGACTGGAGTGACACTGGCTTTCCTCCAGTCATCAGGCCCCTCTCCCGTTTGCCACGATTTAGCAAAAATGATGGAGAGGGGTAGAGTGACAACATCAGCCATTTCTCTCAATACTCTTGGGTGCATCTCATCAGGACCCATGGATTTATGTATATTCAATTTTCTTAACTGATCACTAATCCAATATCCACTGACTAGCAGAGAGTCTTCCTCCTTCCAAGCTTTTTTTCCTGCAGCCAGGGTCTGAAGTCCTTGAGGGATGGTCTCAGGGTTAAAGACCGAAGCAAACAAGGCATTCAACAGCTCTGCCTCCTCTGTCTCTTCAGTTACCAGGGCTGCCACCTCACTCAGCAGTGGGCCCACACTTCCCCTAGTGTTCCTTTTATTGCTGATAGATTTAAAAAAGCCCTTTTTGTTCTCTTTTACTTCCTTTGCTAGTTTTAGTTCTAAGAGGACTTTGGCATTCCTTACTGCCTTCCTACATGTCCTGACTATCTCCCTATATTTCTCCCAAATGACAAGTCCCTTCTTACATGAGCTATACACTTCTTTCTTCCATGAGATTTCCTTCAGAAGCTCCCTGCTCATCCATGCAGGTCTTTTAGCTCATCAACAAGATTTTTCACACAAGGGAATAAATGATATTCTATAGTCTAGGAGTACCTTATGCAGTGACAACCCATCTATGACAATTCTAGTCAGTCCTCCTTAATCATTTTCCAGTGCTTTAATAATTTCCAAAATGCACTTTTAGTGCAAATGTATAAGCTACCAGCTCTTCTGATTTCAGTAGCACCTCTTACATAAGCAGGGTCCACAAATGGTGCCTCTGCATATGGACTGAAATGGGTGACTTCTTTAACATTAACTGGGCACTATGGGCCATCTAAAACCATCTAAAACAGAGGAATTGCCTACTCTACCTTATGATTTTGGTCAGTAATGACCAAAGTTTTTTGATTTTCAAACTTCCAAAAGTTTTCCAGTTGAGGTATGAAACCAGAATAGTGGATTTAAACTTTCTGTTTAAAAAACAAATCTGCCTGATTTACTGTACTTCTTTTGTGAATGGCTTTGAAATAGTTCACATAATTAAGGAATCAATAAATAACAGATTTAAAAGTCAAGAAATCCTAAAACACACTAGTACCAAGATTACTAAAATACACTAGTATCTATATTAGCTTTATTAGAAAAGTGAAGCAAATAATCTTTCCCAAGGTCATTGCTACAAATGGAACTCGCAATTTGTTAGAATGATTAAACTCCCCAAGGGAAGAATATAAATCTCTCCAGTATATGGACATCCATGTTAGCACATTTCACACTGTATATTTTCATTAACTGGCACCATGGTCCATGGTCCCTGTCTCCATATGCTCCTCTTTTCAAACTGTCCGTATATTTATGCAGCTTTGGCAGGTGAGCGATTGAGCTCCAAATTTGGCAAATCTTTCCCCTGATGTGACACCTTGGTGTCGATTCTTCTTCATTGCTTTTGCTGCAGACTTCCCTCTGAGGGGCAGCAGGAGACCACCCAGCTGTTGTATAACACTGTGGGATGTGATTTTTACATTAAATTGTGCAGAAGCCAGTTTATGCATACATGAGAATACTACAGTTATTTTTGCCTTCATCTTTGTGTTGACCTTTAAGCTTCTCTTATTGCAGTATGCACACTCTTTATGCTCACTGAGCTTTCCTTTTGAATCAGGAAGTGAGACCTTATGATAGAGGCTGCCTATGTATGCCAGCTTTTGTGAAAAGAAAACATAACATTTACTTTTTGTATTGGAGCAACACATTTGGGAAATGGCCGTTACGCTCTTTAAATATGAAATTCCTTTTGCTCAGAATTGCTGTTGCTGCTCTCCAGAAGACACACATGTTCTTATGTGTTTTTTTTCCAGATCCTGATGGAAGGAGAACTGAAAAGTGTTTGCATTAAAAACAAACCAAACAAACAAACAAACAAACAAAAAAATCACAACTAATAAGGAGTAGCAAATGCTGTTTAGTATGAAAAAAATTAAAACCAACTGATCAGCTAAAATAGTACTGAAGAACTTTTATTCCTAAGCCTGAAGAGAATGTGAAGAATAATAAGATTAGGCAATAATAAATGTTTTGTCATCTAATTTAGATGAATCAAAATTATGATGAACAAAGTACATGAGGAAAAAAAGAGGGAGAACAGCACAGATGCTAGGTCATAGTATCTTTCACTCTAAAATTAGTAATCAAGACCAAAACCAGACATTTAATCTTAAGCTAATTCACAGAATAACACTCCGTTTAACAGACAGGAATGACCAAACCAAATTAGCTTGCAGGTCCATCAGGGAAAAGAAGCTCAGCAGTCAAACAGAATAGAGGCCCCACCAGCAGGGACCATGCTGAAAGGCCAGGTGCATGGATTGGTTACCATCAGCAGTTTAACCACTCCACACAGCCTTGTCAAGAATTGGCCACTGAAACTTCTTTTTTGGAAATTTGACCAGAGCAAAAATGTTGCCTATTTCTACTTTGCTTTGAAATCACATATTTTTGCAGAGGAGGAATAAAAAAATCTTGCCAGCACTGCCTTTCACATTAGATGTACCTTACTAGCTTACAACATAAAGTGAATTTGTAAAAATCCATCCATTTGTGAATTGTGAGTGAAATAGTTAGAACCCATTTATGGTTTGTTGTTGTTTTTCATTGGCTGCAGGCAAATGGGAAACAGTGTCATATTTTATTGCTTCAGAGACTTGAGTGGACTCCTTCATTCCTATGCAATACAGTTGTCCAGTAAAGTAGGACTGTATGGCACAGGATGCAGGATTAGTTTTGTAGGAAAATCTAGGAACATATTGGCAGTCTTAGAAAGCAATGCTGCATTAGAAGAATCTGGTATTAAAGAAACTGAAAGCTTTCTAGAACCCCAGAATATCACATGGGGTTTAGAAACTTCTGAAGGGACCAACACATCTGTCTTTCAGTAGCACTGTTTCCTAACCCAAGTACCAGAGAAGAAGCCTTCAGAACACTGAACTTACTCCTTTCAAAGTTCTCTCTTCAATTCTGCTGCTTCCTCTGCTAAATTCAGTTGAAGATTGAATCAGTATAACCATCAATTCCAAACCTAGCTGATAATACAGCTTCTCTGCACATATAGTGTTCATCTTGAAGCTAAGGGAAGGAGGAAGAATTTGTACTCTCCCAGGGTTTTCCAGTATCCAGCCTCAACAATTTGCACAACAGGACAGTTGTTGGCAGCATGTGCTTTCAGTTACTTCACCTAATATTTTTATGGTGAGATAGGGATTCTTGTTCCTCCAAGCTCTTCACTGCTAACTTTAGTTTTATGTCAATATTTGTCATGTGCTCCATATATAACCTTCTCAATGCAATTCTCCCAATTATTTGGACAGGCAAAAGCAGGGGAGGGATGTGAAACAGAAAAGAAGGCAAAAAAGCAACTATCAAACCACAAGAATCTGGCTGGTACCTTATTAATCTTTCCTTCAAGTAGCCAAATGCATGTCTTAACAAATCTTGTATGTTATGGAGTACAGCAATTTTCAGCCTTATTTTCTCCAATATTTTGCCTGTCATTTCTGAATGTTTTTGTTTCAGAAATAAAAGCTTGTCCTTGAAAAGCAAGAAAAAGTTACTATATTTTCAGTCTGAATCTTCTCATAATATAAGCACTGAAATGCTAGGAATAATGTAAACTCTACAGTAAAATACAATGCTATAGTATACCTAGAAATACCTCAGCTTAATAGGTGTTGTGCCATTAACAATGGATTTTATGGAAGCTAGTAGATGTAAATCTGTCAGGCAGACAAAGATTTACAGTAATATCCACTGCAGTGGACGATTTTCATCACATTTAGGACTGTCAGGCAACTATTGTGTTTTCTTCAGTCCCTTTAAGCATGAAGGCCCCTTCATTTTATTTAAAGGCTAGTACTTTCACCTTCAGGCATTCTGCACTGACAAACAAAGCTCTCCAGTGCCCTGCCTCTTTTTATAGATATAACCCAGAGCTCAGGTGACATTGCACATTCACACCACTC